>NC_091588.1:20706368-20711368 GCF_042767895.1 Penaeus vannamei
AACGGATTTCCTGGATAAAAGTCCCTCATAGAAAACGGATTTCCAGGCTAAAAGTCCCTCATAGAAAACGGATTTCCAGGCTAAAAGTCCCTCATAGAAAACGGAATTCCAGGCTAAAAGTCCCTCATAGAAAACGGATTTCCAGGCTAAAAGTCCCTCATAGAAGACGGATTTCCAGGCTAAAAGTCCCTCATAGAAAACGGATTTCCAGGCTAAAAGTCCCTCATAGAAAACGGATTTCCTGGCTAAAAGTCCCTCATAGTAAACGGATTTCCAGGCTAAAAGTCCCTCATAGAAAACGGATTTCCAGGCTAAAAGTCCCTCATAGAAAACGGATTTCCAGGCTAAAAGTCCCTCATAGAAAACGGATTTCCAGGCTAAAAGTCCCTCATAGAAGACGGATTTCCAGGCTAAAAGTCCCTCATAGAAAACGGATTTCCAGGCTAAAAGTCCCTCATAGAAAACGGATTCCTGGCTAAAAGTCCCTCATAGAAAACGGATTTCCAGGCTAAAAGTCCCTCATAGAAAACGGATTTCCAGGCTAAAAGTCCCTCATAGAAAACGGATTTCCTGGCTAAAAGTTCCTCATAGAAAATGGATTTCCAGGCTAAAAGTCCCTCATAGAAAACGGATTTCCTGGCTAAAAGTCCCTCATAGAAAACGGATTTCCAGGCTAAAAGTCCCTCATAGAAAACGGATTTCCAGGCTAAAAGTCCCTCATAGAAAACGGATTTCCTGGCTAAAAGTCCCTCATAGAAGACGGATTTCCAGGCTAAAAGTCCCTCATAGAAAACGGATTTCCAGGCTAAAAGTCCCTCATAGAAAACGGATTTCCTGGCTAAAAGTCCCTCATAGAAGACGGATTTCCTGGCTAAAAGTCCCTCCTAGAAAACGGATTTCCAGGCTAAAAGTCCCTCATAGAAAACGGATTTCCTGGCTAAAAGTCCCTCATAGAAAACGGATTTCCAGGCTAAAAGTCCCTCATAGAAAACGGATTTCCAGGCTAAAAGTCCCTCATAGAAAACGGATTTCCTGGCTAAAAGTCCCTCATAGAAAACGGATTTCCAGGCTAAAAGTCCCTCATAGAAAACGGATTTCCTGGCTAAAAGTCCCTCATAGAAAACGGATTTCCTGGCTAAAAGTCCCTCATAGAAAACGGATTTCCAGGCTAAAAGTCCCTCATAGAAAACGGATTTCCAGGCTAAAAGTCCCTCATAGAAAACGGATTTCCAGGCTAAAAGTCCCTCATAGAAAACGGATTTCCAGGCTAAAAGTCCCTCATAGAAAACGGATTTCCAGGCTAAAAGTCCCTCATAGAAAACGGATTTCCTGGCTAAAAGTCCCTCATAGAAAACGGATTTCCTGGCTAAAAGTCCCTCATAGAAAACGGATTTCCAGGCTAAAAGTCCCTCATAGAAAACGGATTTCCAGGCTAAAAGTCCCTCATAGAAAACGGATTTCCAGGCTAAAAGTCCCTCATAGAAAACGGATTCCTGGCTAAAAGTCCCTCATAGAAAACGGATTTCCAGGCTAAAAGTCCCTCATAGAAAACGGATTTCCTGGCTAAAAGTCCCTCATAGAAAACGGATTTCCAGGCTAAAAGTCCCTCATAGAAAACGGATTTCCAGGCTAAAAGTCCCTCATAGAAAACGGATTTCCTGGCTAAAAGTCCCTCATAGAAAACGGATTTCCAGGCTAAAAGTCCCTCATAAAAAACGGATTCCAGACTAAAAGACCCTCATAGAAAACGGATTTCCTGGCTAAAAGTCCCTCATAGAAGACGGATTTCCAGGCTAAAAGTCCCTCATAGAAAACGGATTTCCAGGCTAAAAGTCCCTCATAGAAAACGGATTTCCAGGCTAAAAGTCCCTCATAGAAAACGGATTTCCAGGCTAAAAGTCCCTCATAGAAAACGGATTTCCTGGCTAAAAGTTCCTCATAGAAAATGGATTTCCAGGCTAAAAGTCCCTCATAGAAGACGGATTTCCAGGCTAAAAGTCCCTCATAAAAAACGGATTCCAGGCTAAAAGTCCCTCATAGAAAACGGATTTCCAGGCTAAAAGTCCCTCATAGAAAACGGATTTCCAGGCTAAAAGTCCCTCATAGAAAACGGATTTCCAGGCTAAAAGTCCCTCATAGAAAACGGATTTCCAGGCTAAAAGTCCCTCATAGAAAACGGATTGCCTGGCTAAAAGTCCCTCATAGAAGACGGATTTCCAGGCTAAAAGTCCCTCATAGAAAACGGATTTCCAGGCTAAAAGTCCCTCATAGAAAACGGATTCCAGACTAAAAGACCCTCATAGAAAACGGATTTCCTGGCTAAAAGTCCCTCATAGAAGACGGATTTCCAGGCTAAAAATCCCTCATAGAAAACGGATTTCCAGGCTAAAAGTCCCTCATAGAAAACGGATTCCAGGCTAAAAGACCCTCATAGAAAACGGATTTCCTGGATAAAAGTCCCTCATAGAAAACGGATTCCAGGCTAAAAGTCCCTCATAGAAAACGGATTCCAGGCTAAAAGTCCCTCATAGAAAACGGATTTCCAGGCTAAAAGTCCCTCATAGAAAACGGATTTCCAGGCTAAAGGTCCCTCATAGAAAACGGATTTCCAGGCTAAAAGTCCCTCATAGAAAACGGATTTCCAGGCTAAAAGTCCCTCATAGAAGACGGATTTCCTGGCTAAAAGTCCCTCATAGAAAACGGATTTCCAGGCTAAAAGTCCCTCATAGAAAACGAATTCCTGGCTAAAAGTCCCTCATAGAAAACGGATTTCCAGGCTAAAAGTCCCTCATAGAAGACGGATTTCCTGGCTAAAAGTCCCTCATAGAAAACGGATTTCCAGGCTAAAAGTCCCTCATAGAAAACGGATTTCCAGGCTAAAAGTCCCTCATAGAAAACGGATTTCTGGCTAAAAGTCCCTCATAGAAAACGGATTTCCAGGCTAAAAGTCCCCCATAGAAAACGGATTTCCAGGCTAAAAGTCCCTCATAGAAAACGGATTTCCAGGCTAAAAGTCCCTCATAGAAAACGGATTTCCAGGCTAAAAGTCCCTCATAGAAAACGGATTTCTGGCTAAAAGTCCCTCATAGAAAACGGATTTCCTGGCTAAAAGTCCCTCATAGAAAACGGATTTCCTGGCTAAAAGTCCCTCATAGAAAACGGATTTCCAGGCTAAAAGTCCCTCATAGAAAACGGATTTCCTGGCTAAAAGTCCCTCATAGAAAACGGATTTCCTGGCTAAAAGTCCCTCATAGAAAACGGATTTCCAGGCTAAAAGTCCCTCATAGAAAACGGTTTCCAGGCTAAAAGTCTCTCATAGAAAACGGATTTCCAGGCTAAAAGTCCCTCATAGAAAACGGATTTCCTGGCTAAAAGTCCCTCATAGAAAACGGATTTCCTGGCTAAAAGTCCCTCATAGAAAACGGATTTCTGGCTAAAAGTCCCTCATAGAAGACGGATTTCCAGGCTAAAAGTCCCTCATAGAAAACGGATTCCTGGCTAAAAGTCCCTCCTAGAAAACGGATTTCCTGGCTAAAAGTCCCTCCTAGAAAACGGATTTCCAGGCTAAAAGTCCCTCATAGAAAACGGATTTCCAGGCTAAAAGTCCCTCATAGAAAACGGTTTCCAGGCTAAAAGTCCCTCAAAAAAGCTGATGATCTGACGGAATGACATTCACAAAAGAAGAAGATGAAGAAGAAAAAAAAGAAAAAAGAAAAAGAAAAAAAGAAAAGAAGAAAAAAAAGAAAAGAAAAAAGATTAAAAAAAAAAAAAAAAAGAAAGAAGAAGAAGAAGAAGAAAAAGAAGAAAAAAACAGAGCAGCTAAATTCACTCATAGAAACGGCCGTGACCCAAAATAAAGATATATTTCCTTATGGCGGTTAAGCTAAAAAAAAAAAAAAAAAGTATCTATAATTTCCTATATTGCTATTCATGCTTTTCTCCGTATATCTTCCTTTCAGTATCAATGACTTTCCATTTTGAGTAACAAATAGATAGATACAATAAAAAAAAAGGTTCATAATTGGCAAAAAAAAGTTTTATAATTAATTAGCCACGTTAGATGATAATCAATGCACGAATTAATTATTTTCTAAAATCCAAAGTCATGGAGGATAGTAACTAATCCTTTAAGTGTGTAGTTATGGTATAATTCTAAATCTCATAAAGAGAACCGAAATTCATTTAATAACAGATTAAAATCAAGCTGGATCATCATCATCTTGTCATTATCGTTATCATCACTATTATCTTAACCCTTTCTCTACTGACGGGTTCCTTCCATGTACTTTGGCTCCAACGTCTCTTATCTGCGCTCGAGTTCAGGTGTTTTTTCGACTTTTGGGATATTATTACTATTAGCCTCTTTTAAATTATAAATTGGCTCAATAATTATCATTAGCATTATCATTTTTGGCATTATTATTATCATTTTTGTAGTCAATTCTGAGTGAGGGATGATTATTCTATGTCTTGTTTAGGTCTTGTTTCAAATATGGCCGCGTCTTTGACATCCCTGTGTGGAATTGATGACGGACAGATTGCATCAGGAACAACGAAGGGAAGGACAAGAAAACACACGAATATACCGAAGGCCTTTTCGCTATATATGCCCTGGCGAAGCATTAGCGAAAAGGCCATCGGCATATTCGTGTGTTTTCATGTCCTTCCCTTCGTTGTTCCCTGTTGAAACAACATACTAACACACACACACACATACTAACACACACACACACATACTAACACACACACATACACACATACTAACACACACATACGTACTAACACACACACACACACACATACTAACACACACATACATACATACTAACACACACACACATACTAACGCACACACACATACTAACACACACACACACACACACACATACTAACAAACACACTCAATGCTGAACTTATAGATAATCCATGATGAGATTTACCTACCTGTACTTTTCTAATAGGAAAGCGGACGGTGATAAGTGAAACATGGTGGACTAACC
>NC_091588.1:20718868-20721368 GCF_042767895.1 Penaeus vannamei
CACCATTCAGAATGTGTAATATTTGGAATTTCTAAAACTCTTTATTTTCTCTATAAAGCTTTTCTCTGGATATTTTCCCGATGATTTTAATCCTTTACAAACTAAGATGCACTAATGATTACTTTTTGTTGATATCTTTTTTATAATCATAGCTTGTTCTTTTCTTTTTTTTCTTGTAAATCAGCGAAGTGGCCACTATAGTGTGCCAAATCTAAAAAAAAAATAATAATAATAATGATAATAATAAATAATAATGATATATAAAAAAAATACATATCTATATATAACAAACAACAAATAAATAGACAGATATAGTAGATGAACAAATAAATGATAAATAATAAATAAATAAACTGGCAACTCATCCCGCCCTTTGCAGTACTCCATTTTTTCCCAATTAAGTGAAGATTAATGATTTGTTTTTGATGTCTTTGGAATAATATACAATATTTTTGCACTGCATAGTCCTAGCATTGCTTTTTGCCTTGAAAGAGGCTTAGCAATCAGAGTGTTCCAGAGTATAGAGTTGCCAGTGTTTCATTTCCTGACTCTGGACGGATTACAGGGAATAAATACGTTTATTCAAAATATGGTTCTTGGGATTATGATAGAAAATATATAGATATATTTCAAAGTAAAATACCAACTCAACTGGCTTAAGGTGCGCCTAATATACCTTCGGGAAAGCCAAGGAACGGTATAACAATATGTATTTTGCCTCCATTGTTATCACTGCCCACCCCACTGATCCCTCGGTTTTGTTATATAGTGTGTATACACGCATAAAATACATATACATACACAAATACGTGCACTCGTACACAATCGTTTGTGTGTGTGTGTGTGTGTAATCATATGTGCATATATATGATAATTAATGTACGAATTGATTATTTTCTAAAATCCCAGGTCATGGAGGATAGTAACTAATCCTTTAAGTGTGTAGTTATGGTATAATTCTAAATCTCATAAAGAGAACCGAGATTGATTTAATAACAGATTAAAATCAAGCTGGATCATCATCATCTTGTCATTATCGTTATCATCACTATTATCTTAACCCTTTCTCTACTGACGGGTTCCTGCCATGTACTTTGGCTCCATCGTCTCTTATTTGCGCTCGAGTTCAGGTGTTTTTTCGACTTTTGGGATATTATTACTTTTAGCCTCTTTTTTATTATAAACTGGCTCAATAATTATCATTATCATTATCATTTTTGGCATTATTATTATCATTCTTGTAGTCAATTCTGAGTGAGGGATGATTATTCTATGTCTTGTTTTGGTCTTGTTTCAAATATGGCCGCGTCTTTGACAACCCTGTGTGGAATTCATGACGGACGGATTGCAACAGGAACAACGAAGGGAAGGACAAGAATACACACGAATATACCGAAGGCCTTTTCGCTATATATGCCCTGACGAAGCATTAGCGAAAAGGCCATCGGCATATTCGTGTGTTTTCTTGTCCTTCCCTTCGCTGTTCCCTGTTGAAACAACATACTAACACACACACACACACATACTAACACACACACATACTAACACATATACACACACACACATACATACATACTAACAAACACACTCAATGCTGAACTTATGGATAATCCATGATGAGATTTACCTACCTGTATTTTTCTAATGGGAAATCGGACGGAAATAAGTGAAACAGGGCGGACTAACCCGTAGAGTTTGTACTTGTATTTACAGTGAACCCTCGTATTTCGCGGGGGTTACGTTCTAAAAAGAACCCGTGATAGGCGAAATCCGTGAAGTACTAACCTTTATTTTTTACAATTATTATACAATGAAATACTCTACAAATCATTGAAACCAAAGAACAAAACCAAGAATTTGTTTAACAAATAAAAGTAGTGTATAAACGTTTTTTTACAAATAACTACTGTACTGTAAAATAATAATTTTAATCATCAATACGAACTGAAGGCTTCATGGGTTTTAGAGAAAATTTGCAAACTTAAATTTGGCAAGCTGTTTTACGTACATGTACATATCAAACCGTAACGTTATTGACGCACAGGTAGAGAAGAAGCGGAGAGACTGTTTAGCCAATCAGTATGCAGAACACAATGCACAATGCAAATCCGTGAAGCAGCGAGAACGTGAAAGGTGAACCGCGTTATAGCGAGGGTTCACTGTACACTCTACAGCCCGTTGTACTCTGCAGAAAGAAACCTGGATGGGGACACCAGGATCTCGCTTGCTCGCAAATACGAATGGTAAAAGGGACGATGAGGATTGTATGAATAATGATAACGATGGTGAAAATAATGATGATGGTGATGATGGTGATGATGATGGTGATGATGATAATGATGATGGTGATGATGATGATGATGGTGATGGTGATGATGATGACGATGGTGATGATAATGATGATGATGATGGTGATGATGATGATGGTGATGATATGAATAATAGTAATAAAAGATGATTATCATCATAATAGTAATGATGATAATAATGAAAAATGGCA
>NC_091588.1:20752441-20755907 GCF_042767895.1 Penaeus vannamei
TCCCTTCCTGCCTCACCTGTATTATCCTCATTTCCTTCCTCATTATCGCTTCCGCTCCCCCTGGATGTAACCCTTTGGCAAAACAATATTTTCTCTGGATTCGCTCCCTCCTGACTCCTTTTTTCACCTCTGAAACTGTGATCTAATCATCCCTAAATCCCTTTACTCCTTATGTTAATCCCTACGGAGATCCTTGCAAAAAATCCCACATTTCTTCCTTTGATACATTGATACATAATCACCCTTAATACATAATACACATGATAATTTGATACATTGATACATAATCACCCTTAATACATAATACACATGATAATTTGATACATTGATACATAATCACCCTTAATACATAATACACATAATAATTTGATACATTGATACATAATCACCCTTGTTAATCCTTACCTTTCTGAAACTGCTCAACGACTTCTGAAGTGTAGCAGTTACCCCTCCCCCTCCCCCCCTCTTTACTCTATTCACTGTGACATCTTTCTATAGTGTTATAGGATGGCCTTTGATGTCTAGCACATTTATTTTGCTCTGTAACCATTATCCATTAACTATCCTGATCTTACGCTAATCCCACGCTATCCTAAGGCTACCTTCCCTAATCCCACGTTTATCCTAACCCTATCTAACCTAGTCCTATGTTGCCCTAATATTATCTAACCTAATCCCAGACTGTCTTATCTCATCAAACCCAATCCAACATTATCCTAACTGCATCTGTTTTAATCCCTTGCTATCCTAATTCATTTCTGATCTTATCTATCCTAAAATATTTCTGTTTAGATCATATCTATCCTAATCCCACACTATTCTCATTCTACTTCTCCTAATCCCACACTATTCTCATTCTACTTATCCTAATCCCACACTATTCTCATTCTACTTATCCTAATCCCACACTATTCTCATTCTACTTATCCTAATCCCACACTATTCTCATTCTACTTATCCTAATCCCACACTATTCTCATTCTACTTATCCTAATCCCACACTATTCTCATTCTACTTATCCTAATCCCACACTATTATCATTCCCACTTTTCCTAATCCCACACTATTCTCATTCTACTTATCCCGATCCCACACTATTTCATTCTACTCATCCCAATCCCCTATTCTCCCTTTTACTTATCCTGATCCCACACTATTCTCATTCTACTTATCCTAATCCCACCCATTCTCATTCTACTTATCCTAATCCCACACTACTCTCAGTCTACTTATCCTAATCCGTCATTAGTCTCCTTCTACTTATCCTAATCCCACACTATTCTCATTCTACTTATCCTAATCCCACATTATTATTCTTCTACTTATCCTAATCCCACACTATTCTCATTCTACTTATCCTAATCCCACACTATTCTCATTCTACTTATCCTAACCCCACACTATTCTCATTCTACTTATCCTAATCCCACACTATTTCATTCTACTTACCCCCAATCCCCACTATTCTCATTCTACTTATCCTAATCCCCACTATTCTCATTCTACCTACCCCCAATCCCACACTATTCTCATTCTACTTATCCTAATCCCAATTATTCTCATTCTACTTATCCCCAATCCCACACTATTCTCATTCTACTTATCCTAATCCCACACTATTCTCATTCTACTTATCCTAATCCCACACTTTTCTCTTTCTACTTATCCTAATCCCACACTATTCTCATTCTACTTATCCTGATCCCACACTATTCTCATTCTACTTATCCCAATCCCCCACTGTCTCATTCTACTTATCCCAATCCCACACTATTCTCATTCTACGTATCCCCAACCCCCCACTATTCTCATTCTACTTATCCTAATCCCACCCCTATTCTCATTCTACTTATCCTAATCCTACACTATTCTCATTTTTTCTTATCCTAATCCCCCACTATTTCTCATTCTACTCATCCCTAATCCCACACTATTCTCATTCTACTTATCCTGATCCTACACTATTCTCTTTTCTTATCTAACCCCACACTATTCTCATTCTACTTATCCCCAATCCCACTTTTTCTCATTCTACTTTTTCCCAACCCCCCCCCAATCCTTATATAGTATCCATAGCTCTGCAGATGTTCTCAAGTTCAGACCCAGAATGTTTCAGCAACTGATGCCAAAGTTTGACTTCATGATTGCAAGCAAATGAGGAACGTTGGTCCCGATGTTTGACTGGCTTCAAGATTGTTAATAAACTGATGTCATGTGATTTTCATTAATTCATTTTTGTAGTTAATGCTGTTGCTGTTTTCATTTTTAGTATTGTGATTATTTATTATCAATTTTCTAATTGATGTTGGTATCATTATCATTATTGAATTTATTATCTTTATCATTACCATCGTCATCATCATGATCATTTTCACATCATCATTAACATTATCATTAATATCGTTAATGATTTCATTATTATTGTTGTTGTTATATTATTATTACCATCATGATCATCATCATCAATCATCATCATTATCATTATTTTTAATATCATTATCATTACCTCCGCAAAGTAGGTTTTGTTTTTGGTAGCGTTGTTTTGTTAGCTCGTTACCAGAATAATTAAAAAAGGTCAAGAACAGATATTCTTGAATTTTTTACCAGAGTTGTGCCATAACCCAGCTTGGAAGCCATTAAAAGTTAGTGGTGATCCGATTACGATCCGGAGCCAAAGGTTATTATAGATGATGGCAACAGTGGCCCAATTGCCTTGACAGAGGTATGCGCTCTCTGAGTGCTACTAGTCATTATCATTATCATCAACAACACTCTTGTTATTCAAACACACAAATACAGTCTTCCCGATTTACAACACAGCACTTTCATTATATATTCTGCCATTCCTTTTTTTTCTATTTTTCACCCATAAACAGATTTTCTAACACTTCTGCCATTTTTTTTTTATTAACAATAGCATTCTAATAATTCATAATCATTCTGCAGTTTTTAAATTCAACCTTGTGTTCAGTAATTAAACATAAATGCTTTTAAATTCAATCATGTGTTCAGTATTTTAAGTTCAATATTTTTAAATTTAATTCTGTGTTCAATATTTTAACATAGATGCTTTTAAATTCGACCATGTGTTCAGTATTTGAAGATAAATGCTTTTAAATTCAATCATGTGTTCAGTATTTTAATTTAAATATTTCTAAATTCAATTCTCTGTTCAATATTTTAACATAGTTGCTTTTAAATTCAATCATGTGTTCAGTATTTTAACATAAAGTAGGATGACCTTCGAAGTAAGTGTATTGTTCGGTGTTTCCAACTCAACAACTGTATAATCCTGCCAATTAAGTTTATAAGCTGCTATTACTGTGCCAGGCTGGATGTTGATATTCCTTAGCTTCTCATTCGATTTCGTCTTCTTTCTTATTGTTACTTCGTCTTCGTTTTTATTATTTTGTAATGATTTTTCGTATGTTTGTTTTTTTCTTTTATTTTGTTTCTTTTTTTTCT
>NC_091588.1:20756407-20766407 GCF_042767895.1 Penaeus vannamei
ATTTCACTCTTCTATTTTCTTTTTCTTTCTGGTATACTGTGTCCAGTCTCTCGCCAGCACTCAATGTACAGCCATGTGCAGTCACAAATTACAACTATCTTCCTTCATTTCGGTAAAAATCTGACAGAAAGACTGAGCCAATGTACACCCTGGTCAATCACTTAAAATTGTCAGGCCTGGTCGGTGAGGTGTAAATTGTTCATGATTTACTGCTCGTTGGTAGGTAGTCTATGAACATTGTTTCTTTCGTTGTTTTATGATGCGTCCAGCGTGGTACAGACGACTTGGGTACTGTGAACTACAGATGTGGGACATGCTGCACACAATCTTTAGCCACCATATCCTCAAACACAAAACAGTCCAGTAAGTAAATCATATTATATAGTACTATTAAATAATTATGTAACATACATGTTGACTACCAGTCTCAACTACAGATAATTCCAAAATTTATGATTACCCATAACAATATGTCGTTCCGTACTGAATACCTTTTAGATGTCAGGTTCCCGAATCATGAACAGGTATCATGTTAAAATGCATACCCATTACTCAGGTGTCAAAATATTTCGCCAGGTTTAAATAATCATCAAACAAAATGGAGAAGATAGCTGTCTCTCTTTGATTGTGTCAGAATACATTTAATAAACCTAAATGTCATCTTCAAGACGTGAGGTGACGGAATTGTCCTTTTGTCAGAACTTCGCACACACTGTCGCTGCACCGTCTTTTGTTTGGCTTTATTTCTGGTCTTCATGCTCTGGGTCGTATTGCACATCAGTGTTGTCAGATCCCACGTCAAGTTAGCACTGTAATATACCCGAAGTGAGGTACTGCACTATCCCACAGCGCTACTGTTTCTTGGTCAAGATCAACGGGGTCTTGCTTAATAACTGTTGTTCTAATGTCTCAGCTCAGTTTTATCAGGGTACTATGGCTAGGATGTCACTAACACTTTATCCAAAAGACTCTTGGTCTTTGCTTCAGCTGTCTTTTCTGTTTCCTCCTTATCTTGTAGAATAAATTAAAGGGAGCAAAGATTGAAAACGAATAACCAGTCACATTTCAAAGAACTATTCTTCATTTCAAACCACTGGTACCTTAGAAGCTTCACTTTTCCGTCTCTCATCACTTTTCAGCCATGGTTCTAAATACGCCATTATCACATACGAAACACTTGAGTGCAATTACTGCTTAGAGTTATAAGCAGTTTCATTCAGGGGAGCTCTCCTGGTTCTCCTTGTGTTCACCTAGCCCTGCTGAACATGAGGATAAGCAGAAGCAGTAGGAAGTGGGTCACCGGGTTGGTAACAGGAGCTCCACTAAGCCCTCCCTGCTGTACTGCTGCGTGGTGCTGGCCTGGGGTCGGAGGTATTAAATCGTGTATCAGTAACTACTAGGTCTACACACTTAATACTAATATGTATGTATAAAGCACTGTGTTAGCATAATTACCACAGAGGAAATGTAGGGACTTCCATTATCTGAAATAAACGTTTCCGATTTTCCTTGTAAACACTAGTATCTACTTCCAGTATGAAAATGAAAGTGGTCTACTAACTACTGACCTCAACTCTCCCAGTGATAATTCCTCCAATAATAGAGCATAAGCACTTCCAACAACTTATCTATACCCTCACAACCGATTAACATTTCTCACAAACTATTAACTTCCCTTGACCTGTTAACAATCCTTACAAGCTATTAACACTCTACTATTACCTATCAACACCGTCAGTAATCTATAACCTGTCATTATTGATCAACACTAGTATTCTGTGACCAATCAACACTTTTTTCTGCAACTTGTTAACTTTGTAACATTTCCCTCTAACTTCTGACAATTCATGAAACAATCCTCATTTTTTAAAAAGATTTCCCACATCCTATTAGCACTCCATCCAGCTACCAAGTATTTACTAACTCGTACTTACTAGAGCCTACTCCTTTCAGCAGTCTGACTTGTGTTTCATCCCCTTCCCCGCCCACCTACCATGTTATAAGGTCCATTCTATTATGGCATGCATTCTGGCCTTCTCCCTACTCATCTATGGTTTCTATAAGCAATTCATCTTCCCTTACCATCTCCCTTCCTAAACATCAACCACGCTGTTCGATCCATCTACCTTTCCAAGCTCACTTCTGTGCTGTGCAATCCGCCCTCTTCTCTGCAAACATACACGCTATCCATCGTTCTTCTAGCTAACCCAATATTCTATATGCTCTGTCACCCCTAACCACCTACCTATGCTTTGTATGTCCTCATTCCTTGCCTATCTAAGTGCTGTAGAGTCGATATCTTTACTCTATCCACCTACGTGATTTACTATCCGTCCCTCCTTTAGCTAACCTCTAAAGATGCTGTGCAATCCATCGCATTCCCCGACCACCTATATGCTGTGTGATCCATCCCTCGTCCAGCTAACCTTTCATGCTGTCGTACACTCTTTCTCTATTCCCCTCTCACCAACCCACTGCACAATTCTTCACTTTTGGCCGCCCACCTACATGCTGGTAGATCTATCTGCATTCCTCGCCCATCACTGTGCTGTACAATCCATCCCCATTCCTTATCAACGAACATACTGCACTATCCATCCCACTTCCAGCTAACCTTCCAAGCTGTAGTACAATCTGTTCCTATTCACTACTCAGTTGTGTGCCTTACAGTCCCTCCTTCACCTAACCTTCCTCGCTGCTGTCCAATCTGTATTCTTTCCCCGCCTACCAAAGTGTTGTATAATCCAAATCCTTTCCCGCCTACATGGGTTGTATAATCTGTCCTCTTTCCCGCCTACCTATGTGTTGTATAATCTGTACCCTTTCCCCGCCTACCCAAGTGTGGTATAATCCGTACCCTTTCCCGCCTATGTATTGTATAATCTGTACCCTTTCCCCACCTGTGTGTTGTATAATCCATACCCTTTCCCGCCTACCTTTTGTTGTATAATCCGTACCCTTTCCCGCCTACCTATGTGTTGTATAATCTATACCCTTTCCCCGCCTACCTATGCGGTCTATGATCCGGCGCCTTTCACCTATGTACTGTATGCTCCGTCCCTTTTCCCCGCCCACTTACCGTGCTGGACGTGGACGGTGATGACGAAAGGCGGAAGGTCCGAGGGGCTGCAGCTGTACTCCCCGCTGTCGGTGTCTCGTACGTTGTTGATCATCACCTGACTCCGGGTCTTCCTTGGGAATTTCTCCGTCTGCGAAAGAGAAAAAAAAGACGTTAATAAAGGCTTAGTAGATGGGTCAAAGTCGGGGCGGAAAGGAACTGGCCGCCCGACCGCATCATCCCGCGGGTTAGCAAGGATGCTTCTCTACAAAACATGTCCCTTACGTCCAGATGGATATGAGACCAACTTTGACTTTGAGAAGGATAAAAAAAACTAATTCTTACTATTGTTATTCTTTGAAGGCCTTTTTTAGGAATTTCTCTCCCTGTGAAAAATGAACGCCTTGTGGTCTATAAAAAGATGGCGGAGGCAGTATTTTTGAACCTCGATGAGTGGGATTAGTTTCCGTTCGAAATGTATGTCAAGGAAATAGATGCAGTTTAGGATTGATCAAGCACGAAAAAGTGAGCTTGTGTTATTTAATGCTCAATAAAAGTTGGATTTCATAAATATTCATTGATCGACTGCAAGTTGGGGTTCATCTATTTAAAAATATTTGGTTGATGCGTAAAATATTAAATATGAAGGTTATGTCAAAGGGACGAGTTTGAATGGTATTTTTTTGTGAAATATCGGAACCTTCCTTTCGATAAAAGTAATAAATTCATTCATTTCCAAAACTATCATAAATTATTTATAACTTCCACCAAGAACATTATGTTTTTAGTAGTGTTAGTTGGTTTGTTAAGTGGTTAGCAGGTTGACTCAAAAGTTATGAACAGGATTGTATTTTTTTCAGTAATTGCATGTTATCATTACCTTTATAACCACCGCCATGGAGTTTATTTTTACGGACGTCACCAGTGTGATTGAGAAATGTGATTTTGATGTAATTCTCCACCTGGGAATGTCTTTATTGCATCAGTGTCCCTATTGCCTTGGCGGAGGTATGCGCACTTTGAGTGCTTCTACTTGATATATTTGTTTATTTATTTACTTATTCATTCATTTATAAATTTGTTTATATAAATTCATATATTTACTTTGTTATTATTCGTACCAATTCTGATAAAACCTGCAACAAATCTATATCAAAACCCAACATGCTTAAAGGAATAATCATCTGGAGTTTCCACTTTTTTTCATTATTTATTCACTTACCTCCAGCTGTAGCACCTAACCGAGCTCCGTTTTCTATGACACCGGACTTCAACGCAAAAGCGAGAGGGATAACTATTATATTTTTCCATATTTGATACCTTTCATGTACTAAACACGTGGAGTTTTTTTTCATGTAAAAGAATGTCACAATAAAAACTTGCTTATCGCTTGTCACACATCCGGCTTTGAACAATTAACAAAAATATGTGACTGTTTATCGGATACAGCAAATTGATATACATATTTTACCCCCAATAATAATGAATTAATATTTAGATATATGAACAAATAGATAATGGCGATAATATAATGGTGATGGCGATGACGATGATTATGATTGTGATTGATTATGATGATGATGGTGGTGGTGATGGTGATGACGCTGATGATAAATCGATTAATCAACATGATGATTATGATGATGGTGGTGATAGTGAGGGTGCTGGTGATGATGATGATTATGGTGGTGGTGGTGATGGTGGTTGCAGTGGTGGTGAGGGTATTGGTGATGATGATGATGATAAATCGATTGATCAACATGACTATGATGGTGATGGTGATGATTATGGTGGTGGTGGTGGTGGTGATGGTTGCGGTGGTGGTGAGGGTAATGGTGATGGTGATGATGCTGATGATAAATCGATTGATCAACATGATTATGATGATTATGGTGGTGATGGTGCTGATGATTAAGGTGGTGGTGGTGGTGAGGGTAATGGTGATGGTGATGATACTGATGATAAATAAATCGACTGATCAGCATACAAACAAGACGATAATAAAGACTAACCAAGAACAATAACGAAAGGAAAATATAAAACAGCTGAGAGCAACCCATCTCCTTCCATTCTCCGTCATTTTCCATTCTCTTCATTCGCTTTCTTTATTTTCCTGTTTTATTCCCATTCCTCTTTCTTCCCCTGTTAAGGAAAGATTAAATATACTTCGCATAAAAGATTATCTAGCTAAATGATACTGATTTTTGAATACCAGGATAATTATGATAATCATATTCGTAATGATGACAAAGATCGTCATGGAACTCCTATGTTAATTTATGGTAATTATATCTCTATTCAAGCAAGCTCACACAATATGTTTCTTTATCAGCTTCCCTATGAGGTGATATAACACGTTATGCTATGAGATATGACCCATCCCTTTCTCAATCAATTCAACGGTGGAATGAGGAATGTTATGAATAGAACGAGAGTCAGTGAAGATGGTATGAACAGTATAATAAATGCAATTACAATAATCCTTTCAGTATAGCATGTTGGAACTAATCTACATATGCGATACCTGTTTTTTTTTTTTTTTTTTTTGTCTTGTGTCTTCTCTCCACGTGATTATCTCGAGACAAAAATATTTTTGTTATGGACGAAAACTTTCCTCTTATTATAACTCGGTTTGGATCCCATTACCTGTGCTAAGAAAGTCTCCTGCTATAATAACGCGATAGAAAATAGCTTTTATAAGAATAGTCCTTGCGACATTGTGGCGTCACACGCACCTCAGGTACCTCGATCCAATTAGCTCTCCTCAAAGAACGGTTCTGTGGAGCCATTACTGATACCTGGAACATATTTTCAAAACTAAGACGAATTTATCAAGCTTTCCTATTTTTTTTTTTTTTTTTTTTTTTTTTTTTTTTTTGCTGTCGTGGATTTCTTTCGTCACCTGCTGCACCGAATCCTAATTTCAATAGCTGGATGAAATACTAAAGACTAGTAGTACTCCCCGAATAATATATTGAACATCTTGACTTGGTTTCTGAACGCTCGTGCCACATCCCTTATTTGGCTCTCCTAACTATACACCCTTTCTCGAGACAAAGAGATTGCCAAACCGATTCTCCAAGACGCTGCTTTCTCTCTTGCTCCTATCTCGGTTTTTTTAGGACATTCTTGACTCGCCGCCGATGGTCTGTTAGCGTCTATTTTGGTCTTATGAAGCAAGTAATTTTATCTCCAGGATCCAGCTCTCCCGTGGTGGGTGTTGCAACGTTCCTTTCTAGCCATCTTGCAGACCTGCGTTCGATCCCTCGCGCCTCCTGCTGGTGGTGACCCCGGCCATTCCTTGCACACAGGGGGGGGGGGGGGGGGAGGTTTAGTGGCGAAATGTCACAGCGAAGAATATCTATTGCAACAAATGGAAATTAAACTAAATGTTATAATCTTGAAAATCCTGTAAGATCCTTTTGGTCTTTGTCACATTTTGGATTTTTCTTTTTTTTTCTTTTTTCTTTTTTTGTTCTGTTCTGCTCTTGTCTTTTCTTCTCTCTTTTTAAGCTCTTTTCTCTTCATTTCGTTTCGTTTTTTTTCTTTTTTCCCGTTTCTTTTCTTATTGTTTCATTTCTTTTCTCTTATTTTGGTTGGGGGAGGTTTAGTGGCGAATTGTCACAGCGAAGAATATCTATTGAAACAACTGGAAATAAAACGAAATATAATCTGAAAAATCCTGTAAGATCCTTTTTGTCTGTCACATTTTGGATTTTTTTTTCTTTTTTTTTCTTTGTTCTGTTCTGCTCTTGTCTTTTCTTCTCTTTTTTTTAACTTTTCTTTTTTCATTTTTTCCGTTTCTTTTCTTATTGTTTCATTTCTTTTCTTTTCTTTTGGTTTCTTTCCTTTGCTTTCCTTTCCTTTTCTTTTCGTTTCATTTCGTTATCTATCTATTTCTTCACTTATTTAATCATTTGTGCATTTCGCTTCAGTCATTATTTAATTTGGTTATTTATTCACTTCGATTCCAGAACACATTACTATATTACTACTTGACAGAGTGAATAAGATAAGATGATGATGATTATGAAAACAAAGTTGATGGTGATGATTATGATGATGGTGGTGATGATGATGATTATGATGATGGTGATGAAGATGATGATGGTGATGATAATGGTGATTAAGATGATGATGGTGACAAAGACAAAGATAAAGATGGTGATGATGATGACAAAGACAAGATAAAGATAAAGATGAAAATAAAAATAAAGATGATTGTGATGATGATACAGATAAAGATGAAGAAGATAAAGATAAAAATAAAGATGGTGATTTTGATAAGAATGAATAATATAATTATGATAATGTTAATCATATCAATAATGATAATGATAATTCTAACGATATTAGCCGTATGAATTAATCCTAATACTAATACTAATAATAATAACAACAAGAACAATAAACATAACCGTAATAATCATAATAACGATAAAACATATAATAATGACTATCATATTATGAAGACTGATGATAATAAGCAACTTGATATTAAAACGGATGATATAAAAAGTAGTAACAGGAAAATGACAATTGTGATGGTGATTATTGTTATTATTATTTTGTTATTATCATCACCATCATTATCACTATAACTACTACTATTGCTAGTAATACTACTAGTTTTATTACTAGTACTATCGATACTACTAGTACTACTACTACTACAACTGCTACTACTGCTATCGCTACTACTCACTATTACAACCACTTTTGCTACTAATACAATCATCAATCCTCATCACTCTCGTGTGTGTGTGTGTGTGTGTGTGTGTGTGTGTGTGTGTGTGTGTGTGTGTGTGTGTGTGTGTGTGTGTGTGTGTGTGTGTGTGTGTGTGTGTGTGTGTGTGTGTGCGTGTGCGTGTGCGTGTGCGTGTGCGTGTGCGTGTGCGTGTGCGTGTGCGTGTTCGTGTGCGTGTGCGTGTGCGTGTGTGTGCGTGTGCGTGTGCGTGAGTGTGTGTGAAACGAGCGGGTAACTTCACAACGAAAGAGAGGAAATTAGAACTCGCTTCAGTGAAATCAAGTGATCTTCATAAACTCGTGATCGAGACGAATCACTTCCACCTCGCGCGCATAAATTCCTTCTCATTTACGCTTATTCCATTTCTCTTTCCCCTTTTCCTATTTTTCTTTCCGTTTTCCTATCTCGTTCTCGTTTTTTTTGGCTCTTATTCTCCTTCTTCGTTTTCCCGTTTGTTTTCCTTCTTCATCTTCTTGTTTTCCTTATCTTCCTCCTCAGCATCTCTATCCTCATTCTCATCTTCTTCTCTCTCTCTCCCTCTCCCACTTCCTTTTTCATTTTTTTAAAATTCTTCTATTTGTTTTCCTTATCTTCCTCCTCAGCATCTCTATCCTCATTCTTATCTTCGTCTCTCCCTCTCCCTCTTCCTCTTCCTTTTCCTCTCCCTCTCCCCCTTCCCCTTCCCTTTCCTCTTCCTCTTCCTCTTGCTGTCCCTCTTCTTCTTCCTCTTCCCCTTCCCCTTCCTCTTCCTCCTCTCCCTCTTCCTCTTCCTCTCCCCCTTCCCCTTCCCCTTCCTCTTCCTCTCCCTCTTCCCTCTCCCCTCTTCCTCTTCCTCTTCCTCTTCCTCTCCCTCTCCCCCTTCCCCTTCCTCTCCCTCATCCTCTTCCTCTCCCTCTTCCTCTCTTTCTTCCTCTTCCTCTCCCTCTTCCCTCTCCCTCTTCTTCTCCCTCTTCCTCTCCCTCTCCTTCTTCCTCTTCCTCTTCCTCTCCCTCTTCCTCTCCCTCATCCTCTTCCTCTTCCTCTTCCTCTCCCTCTTCCTCTTCCTCTTCCTGTCCCTCTTCCTCTTCCTCTCCCTCTTCCTCTTCATTTTTTTGATAATTAAATTTTGTCTTGTCGCAATTTCCTTACCGGATGCCCTTCCAGCAGTCAACCTTTTTTATCGTTCAGTATATATGGCAACTTATATAGTGATAAGTGGACACAAAGGCATAATCAACGAGGGAGATGGAGTGCACGAAATGGAAGCGGGTAGATAAGGCAATAGATAAAAGAGTAGATAGCAAAGAGAGAAAGAAGTATATTGATAATCTGATATACATCCTGGCATATTATGTATATATTCTAAGAAGAAAAGGGTATTAGAGAGAAGAAGAGGAAGAGAAGTAGATATAAGAAGAATAGAAGAAAAGAAGATGGAATTGAACGAAAATAAAATAATGAAAAGGTAAAGAAGAGAGGAATAAAGAAAAGAAACAATAAGAATGAGATTGAAGGAAACAACAGACAACAAAATCTAAGATCTACTCGGGCATATCCCTTCTCCCTCCTTCCTCCCCCTTCCCCTCTTCCTCCTCCCCACCCCCTCTACCCTTCCCCTCTCCTTCCTTCCCACTCCTCTCCTCCTTCTCCCTCCCCCCCCCCTCTCCATCACCTCCCCCTCTTCCTCCCCCTTGCTATTCTCCCTTTCCTTCTCCCCCTCTCCATCACCTCCCCCTCTTCCTCCCCTTTCCTCTTCTCCCTTCCCCATCCCCTATACCCTTCCCCTCTTCCTCCTCCCTCCCTCCCCTCCCCTACCCCTCTCCCTCCCTCCCCTACCCTTCTCCCACCTCCTCCCCTCCCCTCCTCACCGCCAGATGGCCAACGACACCCGCCCATCGAGAGATTTTCCCACGCTGGATTCCCCGACCGACAAGAGCTATGCGGCGAAGGGGATATATCGGCTTTAAGAGAAGAGACGCGAGGCATTGTGTGTGTTGAGAAGTCTTCGTGTCTATTTCTTTTTTCTTTTTTTTTTTTTGAGATGGGGGGGGTTGTTGTTTCTTGGGGTGCGGGGTGAGAGACGCTATTTTGTTTGTTTGTTTGTTTTTGAGATGGGGAGGAGTTGATTTTTTTTTTGGGGGGGGGGTGAGGGGTAGGGGGCGGAAGGAGACAGAAGGGGGGTTGTGTGTTTAGATCGAGGGGGGTGGGTGGTAGTG
>NC_091588.1:20778907-20781407 GCF_042767895.1 Penaeus vannamei
GCAGAAGGGGAGTAGAGCGAGAGTGTTGGATGAGGGGAAGTAGGAGAGGGAAAAAGAAGGGGAGAGAAGGACTTAGAGGGAAAGGAGAGAGGGAGATATGAGGGGAAAGGACTAAAAGGATGAGGCCTAAGGAAACAGCGAGAGACAGAGTAGCGAAAGCAAGACGAAGAGCTGAGACGAAGAAAGGGGAGAAGGAAGTTGGAAGAATGTGGAGAATAGAGAAGAAAGGGGAAGAGAGAGAGGAGGAAACCATAAGGGACTAGGAGAATCTGAGGGGAGACTGAGGAGAGGGGATGGGAGAGGAAGGGGAACAAGGAAAAAATGGGAAATGATATAGAAATGGGAAAGAAATAATAACGTGGATACGGAGAAGTGAGATCGGAATTTATACGAAGTAGATGTACTTATATCACACACACACACACACACACACACACACACACACACACACACACACACACACACACACACACACACAGAGAGAGAGAGAGAGAGAGAGAGAGAGAGAGAGAGAGAGAGAGAGAGAGAGAGAGAGATTAGTCAAGCAGACACACAGAGACAGAGACAGGAACAGAAACAGACATGCAAACAAAAACAGAGAAACTATCCATACAGCAAATAGACAGAGGCAGAAAACACACACACACACACACACACACACACAAAATAATTTTAAAAAATAATAATAAAAAAATAAAATAAAATAAAAAAGAACGAAACAAGTACTACACAAAGAGAGAGAGAGTGAGAGAGAGAGAGAGAGAGAGAGAGAGTGAGAGAGAGAGAGAGAGAGGATGCTGATAGAAGCTATGCACATAAGGACACTGTTGGAGGAATCACCAGAGGGAAGCTCTTGTCACACCTCGAGTCAACATTCTTAAGAAACGGGGCGAGACGGGGAGGAAAGGAGGAGGAAGAAGGAGGGAGAGGGAGGGACGGAGGGAGAGGGAGAGGCGGGGAGGAGGGGAGAAGGAGGAAGAGGGAGAGGGAGAGGCGGGGAGGAGGGAGAAGGAGGGAGAGGCGGAGGGAGCGAGGGAAAGAGGGAGAGGGGGAGAAGGAGGGAGAGGAGGGACGGAGGGAGAGGGGGAGGTGGGGGGAGGGAGGGAGAGGGAGAGGGAGAGGCGGGGGAGGAGGGGAGAGGGAGAGGAGGGAAGGAGGGAGAGGGAGGGAGGAGGAGGGAGAAGGAGGGAGAGACGGAGGGATGGAGGGAAAGAGGGAGAAGGAGAGAGAGAGAGGATTTACTTCCTGGTCGCCATGTAGCGAGACCTTTTTTAATACATTAACGAAAACACTTTCATACACTTTGATATATCCTTGAAAGTGGTTGACTTAAACTCGAACATTGTTTCTAGAGACAAAATTTGATTATCGTACATGAAAGGTATCTGTACCTTCATAGCACTACATCTAATACATGATCACTCCATAAGGATGATATTTGAAGTCAATCATGACCCTTCCTGGAACGACATGGTCATAAGACATATTATTGGCTTCGGTGGGATGAATGAATACAATGTCTTTCTGTACCTCTATAATACACAGGGCTGGAATTCTACGGAAATTCGTCTGTTAAACTGAAACCAAAGTCGACCGACTGATGGTGACGTCACTAGAGATTTTTTTTCTCTGTAGACTGGACTTTTGTTATTTTGTATGTCTATGTATGGTTTGACACAAATGAAAAGTGTTTAAGGCAATACCGGGATCCTCTCCTCTATGTTCATATAAATTAAACATGGAAATTACTGAAACCATCCTGGTATGAACTGATATGATGTGGCAGACCGAACGCCAACACGGCGGAAATTTCATCCGATGTCACTTCAGCTGGGTCTTCCAGCTGAACATCCCCAAAGGCAGAGCCACAGTCCCTTAAAGTGACTTTAAACCTTCAGCTCTACAACAAGCACACATTGACCAGTCGTATACTTTTTAGATAAACCAAGTTTACAGTTCAACTTTGCATTTTCTGGTTACACATCTAATACATCTTCTATTAAAAGATGGGGGTGCATTTTGTGTTGTTAAATGTTGTTACGTTATTGACTTAATGTATTTCTCTCTCTCTGTTTCTCTTCCTTCTACTTTCTGTTTTTTTTTTCTCTTCCTTCTACTTTCTGTTTTTCTCTTCCTTCTACTTTCTGTTTTTCTATCATTCTTTTTTTAACTGAGTTCGTGTTTTTAGAGTAAACTAGTTTATCTTAATCACTCATCGCTGCCAGAGATCGAACCACGTGCTTCGTATCCGAAACACGTGTCATTACGATTAACGCGCTTGTGCTTCGGATGCAAGAACCGAAACACAACAGGACTGTAAAGCGCATCAACGTTTCCCTTTTCATCTTCTTCTCCTTCCCTTTTGTGTTTGTTTTTACTCCTGTTGCTTGTTTATGGCGGTATTCAGGACTTTATTTTACTTCTCCTAAAACGGCCATCTTCTTTACCGGTTGCTTTTTTTTCTTCACAATTTCTCTCTCTCTCTACCTCATTCTCTCTC
>NC_091588.1:20813907-20816407 GCF_042767895.1 Penaeus vannamei
TTGGGGATGAGGGGTGTGGGGTGGGGAGGTGGGGTTGGGGGAGGTGGGTTGGGGGGTGGGTTGGGGGATGAGAGGTGGGGATGAGGGGTGGTTGGGGATGAGAGGTGGGTTAGGGTGGGGTGGGTTGGGGACAGAGGGGTGGGTTGGGGATGAAAGGTGGGGTTGGGGGTGGGTTGGGGTGGGTTGGTTGGAGGTGTGGTGGGGTTGTGTGGAGGTGGGTTGGGGGGTGAGGTGGGTTGGGGTGGGTTGGGGATGAGGGATGAGAAGATGAGTTAGTAGTGGGAGGTGGGTTCGATATCTTTCTGAAGGGGACATGAGAGGTGGGTTTTGGGGGATGAGAAGTGGGTTGGGGAGGTGGGTTGGGGATGAGAGGTGGGTTGGGGATGAGAGGTGGGTTGGGGGAGGTGGGCAGGGGTGGGTAGGGGTGGGTTGTGGAGTAGGTGTGGAGGTTGGAGATGAGAGGTGGGGTTGACAGTGGGTGGGGGTGGAGTTGGGTTGTGGAGGTGGGCGGTGGGTCGTGAAGGTGGGCGAGGGATGAGAGGAGGTGGGTTGGGAGTGGGCAGGGGGGTGGGTCGTGGAGGTTAGGTAGTGGGGTGGGTCGTGTTTGTAAGTGAAAGGATAGAGAGTATATGGTGGGTTAGAGGTTGAAGGTGGGCTGCAATGGTAGAAGAGAAAATAGGTTAGCTGGGTTGGCTGTCGTAGCTGGGTTACTAGGTAGAAAAAAATAAAAATGGCGAGATTGGTTGATAAAAGTGCGTGAGTGGGTCATAAGGCGGAGCGGGTGCCTGAATAAGCAGACGAAGGTGGGTTATTAGGTGAAAAAGAAGGAGGGGGTGGGCGGTTATCGGCGGAAGAGAGTGGGTTAATGGATAAATATGGGACAAGGTGGGTAGGCATCCAAAGATGGGACAGGATAGAAAGCGTGAGGGTGGGTGATGGTGGGTTAATTAGCCCATGAGAATAGAAGAAAAGGGATAAATATAGAATACAGAATGTGACTGAAGAACGAACAGGAGAACAAAAATGTGAACAAAGACCACCAAATTCGGGAAAAGGTGGGTTATTGAACAAAGTGAACAAAGATCATAAAAGAGCGAATGTGAGTAAATCAATAAAATGAACAATGACCATCGAAATGAACAAAAGTAGGTTGAAGGAAAAAGTGAACAAAGTGAACATCAATGTGGGTAAAGGTGAGTTCGTGAACAAAGTGAAATAAGCTCATTGCAAAGTGGGCAAAGGTGCGTAAATGAATGGAGACTAAACAGGGGAAATTGAGTAGGAAGGGATATGAGGGAGAGGAGGAGAGGAAGAGAGAGGGAAAGAGAGGAAATATGAGGAAGAGAAAGAGAAGGAGAGAGAGGAAAAGAGGGGATATGAGGTAGAGGAGGAGAGGGAGAGGGAGAGAAAGGAAAAGAGGGGAAATTAAGTAGAGACGGAGAGGGAAAGAGAGGAAATGTGAGGAAGAGAAAGGAGAGAGAGAGAGAGGGAGGGAAGAGGGGGAAGAATGTGTGAGGAAGAGAAGGAGAGGAAAAAGAGGGAGAGAGAGGAAAGAGGGAGAGAGGAAAGAGGGGGAGAGAGAAAAGAGGGAGAGAGGGAGAGATGAAGAGAGACAAAGAGAAGAGGGGGTGGGGAAAATAGAAGAAAGAAAAGAGATAAAGAAAGCACTGTTAAAAGAGTGAGAGACGGAACGAGGGAGAAGAGAAAGAGAAGGAAAGAGAGGAAGAGAGAGAGAGAAAGAGATAGAGAAAGAGAAAGAGAAAGAGAAAGATACAAAAACAGAGACAGAGACAGAAAGAGAAAGAGAAAAGAGAAAAAAAGAGAAAGAGAGAGGGCGAGTGGGAGAAGGAGGAGAGAGAGAGGGATCACAGCTGCCACACTCCAAAGATTTACGTGTTTGTAAGTCCCCCAATAAAGCAATCAAAAGTGACACACTGTTCTTGCTTTCGTCAACATCCTCATTAAGGAATTTTCTCATATATCTTGAACGATTTCCATATTCCTCTCTGTGAGTCTTTGCCATTCCATATTCATGTTTTGAGAGAAGGAGGGGGAAAGAAGGAGAGGGAGAGGGAGAGATAAGGAGAGGGAGGAAGGGAGGGAGGGAGGGAGGGAGGGAGGAGGGAGGGGAGGGAGGGAGGAGGATGGACAGAGGGGAGAAGAGGGAGGAGAGGGAGAGAGAGAGAGAGAGAGAGAGAGAGAGAGAGAGAGAGAGAGAGAGAGAGAGAGAGAGAGAGAGAGAGAGAAGAGAAGGAAGAGGGAGGGAGGGAGGGGAGGGAGGGAGGGGAGGGAGGGGAGAGAGAGAGAGAGAGAGAGAGAGAGAAAGAGAGAGGGAGGGAGGAGGGAGGGAGGAGTGGGAGGGAGGGAGGAGGAAGAGGGAGGAGAAGGGAGAGAGAGAGAGAGAGAGGATAGGGAGAGAGAGAGAGAGATAGAGAGAGAGAGAGAGAGAGAGAGAGAGAGAGAGAGAGAGAGAGAGAGAGAGAGAGAGAGAGAGAGAGAG
>NC_091588.1:20823907-20828907 GCF_042767895.1 Penaeus vannamei
GGTTACTGTTGCCATCATCTATAATAACTTTTGGATCCGGATCGTAATCGGATCACCACTAAATTTTAATGGCTTCCTAGTTGGGTTATGGCACAACTCTGGTAAAAAATTCAAGGATATCTGTTCTTGACCTTTTTAAATTATTCTGCTAACGAGCTAACAAAACAACGCTACCAAAAACAAAACCTACTTGGCGGAGGTAATGATAATAATAATGATGATGATTGATGGTGATGATCATGATGATAATAATAATATAATAACAATATTAATTATAACATTAACGATTTTAATGATAACGATTATGATTATGTGAAAATGATGATCATAACGATGACGATGGTAATGATAACGATTACGATAATAATGATAATAAATTCATTAATAATAATGATACCAACATCAATTATAAAATTGATAATAAATAATCACAATACTAAAAATGAAAACAGCACCATTAACTATAAAACTGAATTAATGAAAATCACATGACATCAGTTTATTAACAATCTTAAAGCCAGTCAAACATCGGGACCAACGTTCCTCATTTGCTTGCAATCATGAAATCAAACTTTGGCATGAGTTGCTGAAACATTCCGGGTCTGAACTTGAGAACATCTGCAGAGCTATGGATACTATATAAGGATTGTGTAGGATTAGGATAAGTAGAATGAGAATAGTGTGGGATTAGGATAAGTAGAATGAGAATAGTGTGGGATTAGGATAAGTAGAATGAGAATAGTGTAGGATCAGGATAAGTAGAATGAGAATAGTGTGGGATTGGGATAAGTAGGAGAATAGTGTGGGATTAGGATAAGTAGAAGGAGAATAGTGTGGGATTAGGATAAGTAGGATGAGAATAGTGTGGGATTAGGATAAGTAGAATGAGAATAGTGTAGGATCAGGATAAGTAGAATGAGAATAGTGTGGGATTAGGATAAGTAGAATGAGAATAGTGTGGGATTAGGATAAGTAGAATGAGAATAGTGTGGGATTAGGATAAGTAGAATGAGAATAGTGTGGGATTAGGATAAGTAGAATGAGAATAGTGTGGGATTAGGATAAGTAGAATGAGAATAGTGTGGGATTAGGATAAGTAGAATGAGAATAGTGTGGGATTAGGATAAGTAGAAGGAGAATAGTGTGGGATTAGGATAAGTAGAATGAGAATAGTGTGGGATCGGGATAAGTAGAATGAGAATAGTGTAGAGTTAGGATAAATAGAATAGAGAATAGTGTGGGATTAGGATAAGTAGAATGAAATGTGTGGGATTAGGATACGTAGGAGTGAGAATAGTGTAGAGTTAGGATAAGTAGAATGAGAATAGTGTGGGATTAGGATAAATAGAATGAGAATAGTGTGGGTTTAGGATAAGTAGAATGAGAATAGTGCAGGATTGGGATAGAGTAGGAATGAGAATAGTGTGGGATTAGGATAAAATGGGTTGAAGATAGGTGGGATTAGGATAAGTAAATTGAGGAAATAGTGTGGGATTAGGACAATTAGATGTAGAGTACAGACATTGGATGGATTAAGTTGGAGTAAAATCGATGAGATTGGATCCAACAGATAAAATCAGTGTGGAGCAGAGATTAGGATGAAGCAGATAAAAATAGTGTGGTTAAATAGACAGATAAGACATTATGGGATTGATAGTGGAAATTAATAGAAATAATAACAGGATTGGACATTTAGTCAAGAGAATAGTGTGCGATTAGGATAAGTAGAATGAGAATAGTGTGGGATTAGGATAAGTAGAATGAGAATAGTGTGGGATTAGGATAAGTAGAATGAGAATAGTGTGGGATTAGGATAAGTAGAATGAGAATAGTGTGGGATTACGATAAGTAGAATGAGAATAGTGTGGGATTAGGATAGATATGATCTAAACAGAAATATTTTAGGATAGATAAGATCAGAAATGAATTAGGATAGCACGGGATTAAAACAGATGCAGTTAGGATAATGTTGGATTGGGTTTGATGAGATAAGACAGTCTGGGATTAGGTTAGATAATATTAGGGCAATCTGGGACTAGGTTAGATAGGGTTAGGATAAACGTGGGATTAGGGAAGGTAGCCTTAGGATAGCGTGGGATTAGCGTAAGATTAGGATAGTTAATGGTTGATGGTTACAGAGCAAAATAAATATGCTAGACATCAAAGGCCATCCTATAACACTATAGAAAGATGTCACAGTAAATAGAGTAAAGAGGGGGGGAGGGGGGGAGGGGTAACTGCTACACTTCAGAAAGTCGTTGAGCAGTTTCAGAAAGGTAAGGATTAACAAGGGTGATTGTGTATCAATGTATCAAATTATTATGTGTATTATGTATCAAGAGTGATTATGTATCAATGTATCAATAATTATGTATATTATGAATTAAGGGTGATTATGTATCAATGTATCAAATCATCATGTGTATTATTTATTTAGGGTGATTATGTATTAATGAATCAAATAATTATGTGTATTATGTATTAAGGGTGATTATGTATCAATGTATCGATTAATTATGTCTATTATGTATTAAGGGTGATTATGTATCAATGTATCAATTAATTATGTGTACTATGTATTAAGGCTGATTATGTATCAATGTATCAAAGGAAGAAATGTGGGATTTTTTGCGAGGATCTCCGTAGGGATTAACAAAAAAGAGTAAAGGGATTTAGGGACGATTAGATCACAGAGTCAGGAGGGAGAGAATCCAGAGAAAATATTGTTTTGTCAAAGGGTTACATCCAGGGGGAGCGGAAGCGATAATGAGGAAGGAAATGAGGATAATACAGGTGAGGCAGGAAGGGAGGGGATGGGAGGGAGTGGGAGGAAGGGATGATGGGGGAATAGGAGGAGGAGGAGGAGGAGGAGGAGGAAGACGGATGTTGGTAGTTAGTAAGAGAGTAGAAGGAACGAGAGCAGAGAGGTTGGTGGATGGAGGTAGACATGTCATCTTGGGTCATGGTTCGAGTTTCTGAAGTCGAGTTGAATGGAAGATATAAAAGAAAATAGAATTATAGGAAAATAGAAAAGGAAATGTGCAGAATCTGATAAGAAATGACACACACACACACACACACACACACACACACACACACACACACACACACACACACACACAAACACACTAAACATGCATATGAACACATATACACGTAAACATTCATCTATCCATTTACGTATTCATGATCACATAAACTTGCTATTTCGAAAGATATTATCAAAGAAATGTTACCTATTACATATTTTTTTTAGATAAAAGCAAAAGAAAAATATTCCGAGGAAAACAAAAAAATACGAGTAATATTTTCACCTACAACACAACAAAAAATATTCACCATTCATCTGCACAGAGGGTCGAGAATTACAGGTTCATATTGTACACAAACATTATGAATAACATATGTAATACTCTCACAATTGCTTGCTGGTGCAATTTGCCGTTGTGTGGAGTGCTTGAGGTCTAAGTGAGAGCCTTTATAGCAACATGCGGTGGGTGTTTTACATGAGGCTGTCATTGAAAATGTAATGAGAACATTATACTTACATGTTTTCAAGGGATTCACGAGCTCGAATATTTCCGCAATGAGGAATTTGCATATGTTCTTTCATATTGTATTAAAGGGGTTGTTTGTATGTGTTCGCGGGATATGTGTGTGGATGTAGGTGTGTGAATGTGTGTGTGTGTGTGTGTGTGTGTGTGTGTGTGTGTGTGTGTGTGTGTGTGTGTGTGTGTGTGTGTGTGTGTGTGTGTGTGTGTGTGTGTGCGTGCGTGCGTGTGTGTGTGTCTGTGTACGTGTGCGTGTCTGTCTGTGTGTGTGTGTCTGCGATTGTGTCTGTCTGTGTGTGTGTGTGTGTGTGTATGTGTGTGTGTGTGTGTGTGTGTGTGTGTGTGTGTGTGTGTGTGTGTGTGTGTGTGTGTGTGTGTGTGTGTGTGTGTGTGTGTGTGTGTGTGTGTGTGTGTGTGTGTGTGTGTGTGATATTTTATCAGATTCTACAATTTTCTTTTATATTTTCCTATAATGTGTGTACGTGTGCGTGCATGTGCGTGTGTGTGAGAGTGCAGGTATCTACAAATGCCTGTTTAATATGTATTGGAGGGTAAGGTAGGGTAAGCCTGTGTGCATATAATCGGTGTTATTGGTTGTATATTGCTCTGGCTTGCTGGAAATGCTCCGTTTGTGGAAGTGAGTTTCTAGAAAGTCTAATGTATTCACTAGATATTCCTCTTAGGGGCCATAATCGCAAATCCTGATAATGTGGAATGTGCTGTTTATTGATACGATTTTTAAAAAATATATTGTCGTTTCTCCCAAAGATGAGAGACTTAATTGTCATATATCAACATTTACATTACATCTATATTTACATCTCTCTATCTGTATCGATACATATATATATATATATATATATATATATATATATATATATATATATATATATATATATATATATATATATCCATAAATGGCTCCATCTATATATCAATATCTATTGCCTTAACTATATTTATATCTATCTGTCCCTATCCATCCATTTATATCTGTCTACATCTATCAGTCTATCTAAATATATATCTATCTTACTAACTGACAAACAATCTACCTAACTAACTGGCTATCTAACTAACTAATCAACTATCTATCTCTTTATTTATATTTGTTTTTGGAGCAACTAATGAAGGTAGTTTAAATAAGGGACATGATCACCCAATTGAAGTGAACCTGGTTTAGTTCAACGAGGTTTCGTTCACTTCAAGGGTTTCTTCCAAGATCATTTATTCTGCAGAAGCACCTAACGAAGTGTCTACATAAACTCGCATTCCAGGGTTGTTATTTCATCTCTTCAAGGAGAATAGGCCACTGCGAGAGCTACGGATAATGAGACGTATGAAATGTGTTATTTGGATATGTATCGAGCTGTTGGGGGAGATAGAGAGGATATGCTAATGAAGGGTAGGCGTTTGTTATTAGGAGTTAGGGAATGGTATCAACCTTCT
>NC_091588.1:20846407-20853907 GCF_042767895.1 Penaeus vannamei
GATAGATAGATTGTCAGACAGACAGATAGATGCACAGAGATAGATAAATTAATAGACACATCACTAACTCAGAGACATAAATATCAAACCATTTAATCACCACAGGTTATTCCTTAATAAAAAAAACTGTACTATGTTTATTGTCATAATCAACAAGTCAATTTACTGTCATTAATTACATCATTTACCTCCCAAAACTTCGATTCAGTATCATAATCAATGTTAACAGTATTACCCTCAGTATAACCACAGTGTTAGCATGAAAATATTTGCGTCAATTCTGTCATGAACTCACTTCTATGACACTATCAGAGCTGCGTGGAAATGATTCGTAACATTTCTCTAATTACTGATATGCCTGATTAATTACCAGCGGAATGGAGATACGGGCCGAACTGTGCCTATCAAATTATCATTACGGACATCTATCCAAACATTATTAAACATTCATTGAACTGGTAACATCGGATATCACTTTTTTTTTTTGGGGGGGGGGGCGTACGAATCCTCGTTATTGAGACATGGCTACATGTATATATATACGTGTACACTCAGTCATTCACTCACACTAATTCACATAGTAACTCTCTCTCTCTCTCTCTCTCTCTCTCTCTCTCTCTCTCTCTCTCACGCACACACACACACACACACACACACACACACACACACACACACACACACACACACACACACACACACACGCACACACATACAAACTACATATTACCGGAACATTACCAATCAGTAAAAAAAAAAAAAAAATGTTTTACAGAAGATATTATGTTGAAGTCCCTGCTCATGACCTCTTTACCAGAAAGACACCGAGAAAGCCTTAGAAAACACACGTTACGTAAGTGTATGTAATACCATCTACTCGAACCGCATTCGAGAAGAGACAACCAATTCTAAAAAGAAAGATGAAATATAAACCATGACTTTTATAACTTGCCAACCTCATTTTCATCTTTTAATACTGCTTGTACGAGCGCTATTACTTTCATGACTATTGCAATAAATACCACTATTACTATTCCTGCTACTATTATTGCTGCTGTTACTGCTACAACTATCACCGCCACCACCAGTACTACTAGTCCAGACTGTAGAGTATTTCTTTTTTTTGCACGGGGATTATTATATATTTATTTATTTTCATGCGCGGAAAACATCATTTTGTCTACATTTGCGCGGACGGATCTGCGGGCGGATGATGAAACAAGTGCATGGAAAAGTCCAAAGAATTTTATGCGCGGAAGATGATAAAAACAAATAATAATAATTAATAAAAAAACAATAATAAAAAATAAATAATAATAAAAAAAAGCTTGCGCGGAAAGTTACCCGAAAACTACATTCGCACGGACAGAATTAGTCTGCCTACTGCTACTACTATCACTATTACTATTACTACTACTACCACTACCATTACTACCATACTACCCCCGTTCCTATAATTACTACGACTACTACTATTTTTGCTCTTACAACAATCACCACCACAATACATTCCCTACAAAATTAAAATGGGCAAATTAGTCTTAAATAAGTGAATTGGTCGTTATGAGAAAATGAGTAAATTGGTCGCTGGGAGTAAATGAGCACAATAGTCTTAAATGAGTGAATTGGTCGTTAGGAGAAAATTAAATTAGTCGTTATGAGATAATGAGTAAATTAGTTATATGGAGTAAATGAGCAAATTAGTCTTATACGAGTGTTGGTCGTTATGAGATAATTACTAAATTGGTCGTTGGAAGAAAATTAGCAACTTGGTCGTTGTAAGAAAATTAGTAAGTTGATTGCTGGAAGAAAATTAGTGAATTGGTCGTTATTATTAAATGTGTTAATTGTTTTTTATGTGTTAATGAGTTAAGCGGTTGTTCGAAGTAAACTAGGAAATTGATCGTTAGGAATAAATGTATGAATTGGTCGTTATGCTTAAATGAACAAATTGGTTATGGTTCAGTGTGTAAATTGGTCGTAAATTAATGTGTTTTATATTTGATTGTATGATTGTAATTGCTATCGTTGCTTAATCAGGAAGGATGTAAAAGTTGTAGGATATGAAAAGAAAAATAAAGTAATGTATCATAATCATGTATCCTCATCATAATCATCACTAATAATAATCATCATCACCTCCTCATCACAACCATCACCACCTCCATCATAATCATCATTATACCTTTAATGAGGCATCAACATAATCGCAGAAGTTTCTAGAACGGGAAAAAGGGAAGAAAAGAATAGAAAAAAAAACAAAATTCTCTCCACTCAAGTACCAAATTAATTGCAAGGGAGAGTAATTGGTCTCCTAAACTCTACCTTGCCTTATAAAAGCGGTCTCATTTCAGTGTCTCCAGGATGTCTTAGCCAGATTCCGCTGTATTCATTTCATTAGCATAAACCTTTCAGCGTCGAAGCGTTTCTCTTTTTTCTCTCTCTCTCTCTCTCTCTCTCTCTCTCTCTCTCTCTCTCTCTCTCTCTCTCTCTCTCTCTCCCTCTCTCTCTATCTCTCTCATTCTATCTATCTATCTATCTACCTCTCAGTTTTCTATTTAATTCCTTTCTTATGAAGTTCAATGTTTTTTTTTTTTTTTTTTTTTTTTATCGTCTTTTTCGTAACGAAATGTAATCTGGGCATTGAGAAGTACTGTCGAAATATCTTTTAAGTATGCAAATTGCTGACAAAGTTTACATATACGTTTTCTGGTAGCTGTCAATAACTTCCAGTACTTTTGTAAGTATTGCAACTGGATTTTAACTTTTTTCACGAAAATCTGTTTTAATGACAGTGAAAGATCCGGTATTCCATAAAGTTACCATTCATCATTAACTTTTCTTTAATATCAATGCCACTGATAGGTTAATTGAGCATTTCCACTTTTGGTTAATAGAACACTTGCAATTTATATGAAACTATTATGCATTTAAATGGATTTAACAGGTTATAAAACTCGGTTATATGACATTTAGCCTTGAGGTACCAGATATTTACCAAATTCAATACACAAGTTTTGCCAGTACTGACTCTTTGAAAACTCCATGCGCTTAATTAAAAAAAAAAAAAAAAAAAAAATGTGCAGACTACACTGATAACAGCTATAGCAATTCGGTTCGTAAAATTGCTGAAAATTATGGTAATTCTCTAACTTCATAGTCCACAGAGGCAAGATAAGCATATGAAAACAATAATCATATAAGTTCAGTTACTTTAACGTTTTGTTATATTCTTTCAAAGACAATTGAATAATTCCTTGTCTAAAAAAAACATATAATTTCCGCAACAAAACTTTTCGAGTCAGGCAATACAACACACACACACACACACACACACACACACACACACACACACACACACACACACACATATATATATATATATATATATATATATATATATATATATATATATATATATATATATTTACTTCGCATAACTGTTCCATATTGGTAATTCCGGTCACACACAACAGAACCACGATTGAGGCTATTTCCCCAGAACCCAGACCTAGCACTGGTCCCCGAGATACCTCCAGCTACCCAGCCTTCGGTACTGGTTCCATTAGAACTAAGCTCGACTTGGTTCGCTGTGTCTACGGTAGCTTCAGTGTAGTATCTGTGGCGTTGCGACAGAATAAAAATATATTCATTTTCACTCTGAAGATTCCATTGCCCGAAAGGAAGGTATTGAAAATAATAAATGATGATGATTATGATGATAATAACGATAGTGATAATAGCAATAATAATGATAATAATGATAATGATAATAATGATAATGATAATGATAATGATAATAATGATAATAATAATGATAGTGATAATAATGATAATAATAATGATAATAATAATCACAATGATAATGACAATGAAAAACAATGATATTGATAACAGTAATAATAATAATAATGATAATAATGATAATGATGAATTACTCAAAGCACAGAATAGAACTTGGCTATGAAAGACCTCATTAGGGCAGACTTCCTCAGGAATGGACAAAGGGGACATTATTCCTTGGAACCCCCCTCCCCCTCCCCCTCCCCCTCTTCCCCACTCCCCCTCCCCCCACGGTTCCTTTTACGGTCGATAATTCGAGAGCTTGTGGCCCGGAAGCAGGCAAGACGAGTGGATCCTGCTTTAATAAGGAATTAATAATGACGCTTCTATCGAGAATAGTCTCCCCCAATCGACAAAGAAAAAGAAGAAGAGAAAATGTTCGCCTGATAAGGAGGACCATTTGACTCGAAACGTGGAGAATCGCTATTCGTTTCGTGTTGTGCTTATCTTTTATTTTCTATTCTCTCAAGGCACGGTCTTCTTTTTTTTTGTATTTTCTGTAAATCTTCGTTGTTCATAATTCAAAGTTAACAGAAAAGACTTAAACTCTTAGAACACCGTGTTAAAAAAAAACTGTAAAAATGATAATAAATAAATAAATAAGTAAATAAATAGATTAATTAAATAGATAAATAATTTTCGGTGACTCGATAATGATATGGAAAGGTGCTGATATTTACGCAGTCTTTAATTAAGGTCGATATACCTTTAATGTTAATATTAATGCCGGTAAAATAGGTCAAACGGTAGCCGGCAGTCTTCCCTCACTTACGGAAGTAAAATTTTTACCTTTCAATAGCAGCATTATAATTATTTAAACACGTCTACATTTCTCAAAAAAAAAAAAAAAAAAAAAAAAAAAAACGTGAAGCATATAATTTTTCTTTTCCTTGTTCATCCGGTTATATGTCAACATTCCATTAATTATCTATATATATTTATACATCAGTTAATATTAGCCAACGGATCTTTTTTTTATTGCAGAATTATCATGACAATATTCAACAGGCTATATACATATCGTTTGTAAACTTATCACTGTCTGCAAATCATTACATTTGAATTTTTTTTACTCAACATTATCTATTACCTATCTTTTACTATCTATTACTAATATATCTATTATTATATTATATTATATTATATTATATTATATTAGGGAACTATCTATTACCCTATGCATGAATTATCTTTAACTTCGCGTTTGACAAGAGAACGAAAGATAAAAGGTCATTCTCCCGTAATCGATACAGGAGAAGCATCGAAAAAGACCAAGTTAAAAGACAGATGTATTGACGAAGCGAGCCGCCGCGGTACAGTGGTAACGCTCACGTGGTTTCGAGTGTCCGAGCGTCTTCAAGTACGTGGGTTCGAGTCCTCTTCAGGATCCGACGCTAGGAAGGATATTCCACTAATGGTCATTTACAGAGTAGTTTCACGCGCGTTGGGAGGTTATCTGTTAGAACTAGAAGCAAGTCAAGCAGGAAAATCGCCAAAAAAAAAACATGAAAGCTGGAGCACTGGTTGTGAAGTGGTGGGCGCGACGTCAGATATTTACAGCGCCAGGAATATCTGCACTTCAGAATTTGGAAATAGGCATTGTACATAAACTCGTGTTTGGATGTTTTTGCTTTTAAATTCGCCTTGCTTTGTTAATCGCAGGAGTCCTATACATGTACGCACGTACACGTGTGTACGTGTGTACGTGTGTGTGTGTGTGTGTGTATGTGTGTGTGTGTGTGTGTGTGTGTGTGTGTGTGTGTGTGTGTGTGTGTGTGTGTGTGTGTGTGTGTGTGTGTGTGTGTGTGTGTGTGTGTGTGTGCGTGTGTGTGCTCGCGTGCTTGTGCGTATGTGTGTGTATGAGCGTGCATGTGTGTATTAGTGTCTGTCTCTGCATCTTTGTCTATAACTGTATGTACATATTATTCATATGAGTGTTGTTATACATCAAACATTTTTTTTTAACGCTATAAAAGAAAATTCAATGTTTCTCATCTCTGTCCCCAATGACTGCCACTTCATCGCGTAAAACCTCCACTGGATTGCTTTATAAACTTTAATTTATAAACTTTAAATTAAGACGTACTCTGGGATAAAATAAAACGATTTTACAAAATAAATAAATAAAAAAAACAGAAAAAACAGACAAGGACAAAAACCAATGATAATAATAATCTGAAAAATGAAGCTTACTTTGACCAGCAGTTTAAGCAGCGTTTAATCAAAGCTCTTCTCAAAGCTTAAAAAAAAAAGTTTTTTTCAGAATCTTTTTTCCTTTCCATTTTTTTTATGTATACTTTTTTTTTTTTTTACTTCCCTTCTTTTTTCTGGGGGGAGGAGCAATATTCTTTGATCCCTCCCTCCTTCCCCTCCTTCCTCCCTCCCCCCCCCCCTCTATCCCCCCCCCCGCGCGCCTTCTCGTCATGAGAAAAACATTTTTTTTTTTTTTCAATTCTGTCGACCTTTTTTTTTTCTTTCTTTCTCCTTTGGTGTTCACCTTATTGGAGTTTCCCGGTCGCCTGAGCAGAGCCATGGAATAATTAGGATAAAGAATATGAAGAGAGAGAGGGGGGGAAGGATAATGAGAGAGGAAGGAAAAGATGTGAAATTTCGTTCTTATACGAGTGAAGGACAGGAGATGAAAGAGAGAAAGAGAGAGAGAGGGCAAATCAAAGCGAGAGAGAGAGAGAGAGAGAGAGAGAGAGAGAGAGAGAGAGAGAGAGAGAGAGAGAGAGAGAGAGAGAGAGAGAGAGAGAGAGAGACTGAGACACAGAGACGGAGAGAGAGAGAGAGAGAGAGAGAGAGAGAGGGCAAATCAAAGCGAGAGAGAGAGAGAGAGAGAGAGAGAGAGAGAGAGAGAGAGAGAGAGAGAGAGAGAGAGAGAGAGAGAGAGAGAGAGAGAGAGAGAGAGAGAAATTCGGAAAGCGAGAGGGAAAAAATGATGGGAAAGGGAATTAATTCTAGGAAATCAGGGTTGCTTGAAACAGAAGACAAAAACGAAAGGGAAAGAAAAAAATAGGAGAAAAAAAAAATAAGTATAATAATAACGGCGATCATAAAAACGAAAGTCAAGACTTGAAAACATTAAAAAAGAACAACATTTCATTCTCTCTCCTCTCTATCTCTATCGCTATCTCTCTATCTTTATTTATATCGCTATCTCTTTATCTCTACCGCTATCTCTCTATCTCTATCGCGACCTCTCTATCTATCAATCGCTATCTCTTTACCTCTATCGCTATCTATCTCTATCGCGATATCTTTATGTCTATCGCTACCTCTCTATCTATATCGCTATTTCTCTTTCTATATCGCTCTCTCTCTACATATCGCTATCTCTCTATCTATATAGTTATCTCTCTTTCCATATCGCTATTTCTCTTTCTATATCGCTCTCTCTATATATATCCCTAACTCTATATATATATCGCTAACTCTCTATATATATCACTATCTCTCTATCTCTCTATCTATATCGTTACCTCTCGCTCTCACTCTCGCTCTTATTCTTACTCTTAAGCTCTCTCTCTCTCTCTCTCTCTCTCTCTCTCTCTCTCTCTCTCTCTCTCTCTCTCTCTCTCTCTCTCTCTCTCTCTCTCTCTCTTTCTCCTTCTTTCCAATTTTCCTTATTTCCACTCATCTCTCTCTCTCTCTCTCTTT
>NC_091588.1:20868907-20873907 GCF_042767895.1 Penaeus vannamei
ACATCACTTACTCATATTCTTTATTTTTATTTTTATTCTTATCTTTATCATCACTATGATCATCTCCATTATCACATTTATAACTTTTTTGTTATTCTTTTTTTTCCCATTTCTTCTCTTGTTAATATTATCGTTATTATCATCGTCATCATCTTATGCATAATTATGAATACTATTATGATTATCATTATCATTATCCTCATATTAATATCATTACTATCTTTTTTAACAATCACATAATCGCCATTATTAGTATTATTGTTTCCTGTCATATCCTCATCCTCATCCTTTTAGGGGCATCGAGAATAATCCTCATAACCTCATCATAAACAGTTTCTAAACTTGCCAACTCTGATTCCTTGAACAATACAAGAGGTTTTGATAGTGAAATCTTATGCGCAAATTCCGTAGAGTTATGTGTCTTTTAAAATCAATGTCTGTGTTACACTTAACTACATTAGACGGAGATGATAAGTTTCGCAGCAGTATTTTGTTTATCTTAATTGTAAATGTTATGATGACAGTGATGTTGGTGGTGTTAGTAGTAGTAGTAGTAATAGCAGCAGCAGCAGCAGTAGTAGTAGTAGTAGATGTGGTGCTAGTCGTAGTAGTAGTGGTAGAAGTAGTAGTAGTAGTAGTAGTTGTTGTTGTTGTTGTTGTTGTTGTTGTTGTTGTTGTTGTTGTTGTGGTGGTGGTGGTGGTGGTAACTGATATACCGGTAAGCATTAACATCATCAATATCATCACATTTTAAAAAATTAGGATAAACATAAGACTGCTACGAAACGCATCATACAATAGCAACATCTTATGTACATTAAATGCAACATACAGACTAATCTGACAATCTAACTCTACGGACAACAAGCATAAGATTTCACTATCACTCCCATAAACAAAACTATCATTAATAATCATTATTAGCAGAAGGAATGAAAAAATAGCAGTAGGAGCTGTAGTAATAGTACTATTAGTAGGAGTAGTACTAGTAGTGTAAGTAGTTGTAAATGTATTAGTAATTGTAGTTGTAGCTGCTGTAATAGTAGTAGTAATAATACCTGAAGTAGTAATCATATTCATCATCGCGATCATAACTTTTGCAGTCAGGACAAGTATAAGACTTACGGAATGTGTCATGCTATACCAATGTCTATTACGCATTAAATATAACATATAAACTAAAAAATAACATAACTCCATCAAATCCTCATAAACAAAACTACCACAAGGAACCATTATTAGTAGAAGGAATAGAAGAAATGGTCCTTGCAGCTGTGGTAGAGGTATAACTAGCAGTAGTAATTGTAGTAGTAATAACTGGTAGAAGCAGTAGCATTGTATTAGTAGTAGTAATGTAGTAGTAGTAGTAATAAAAACACTGTGGTAGTAATAAAAAACTGTAGTAATTGTAGTAGCAGTAGTGGTAACAGCAGCAGTTGTAGTAGTAGAGGTAGTAACAGTAAATTTAACTGAAGTATTATTAGTAGTACTAATAGTAGTAGTAATAGTGTAGAAGTAACAGAATAAATAGTAGAAGTGTTAGTAGCAGTAGTAGTTACCGTTGCCATTGCATTATTTTTTGCTTTTTTTGCCAGTAATAGAGGCAGCAGTAGTGAATTCTGCGCAGGCTGTTCCCCCATTTCCCCAAGAATGCAGAACGAAGGACCAAACCACCACAAACCACCCAAGCAATTCATCAGAATCTCGCGCCATAACAACCGTCTTTGGTGGCTCGCCAACCGACACCCAGTCAGAACGAGTTACCTTGTATTCTGAGAATAATTCCCAAGGGGAGACAAAGGGGACGGGCGCTTGGATCTAAGGGCAATTAGCCAAGGGGATCGCCCGCTCGTTAAATGGAGGTCATTCAACCATCCATTGCAGGTGGGAGGCAAGATAATGCTTTCCATGGGTGTGGGTGTTGAATTGTGAATATTGCTTGTGTGTCTGGGGTTGGGAGGGGGTTTGGGGAGGGGAGGGGAGGGGGTGGAGAGGGAGGGGTTGAGTACTAAAAGCGTTTGGTAGAGGGAAGGTGTAGGGGCGTGGGGAAAGTGGGAAATAAAGGGGAAAGAGTGATAATTGCATTTAAATGGGGTTAGAAAGGGGTTAGAGTGAGGATTAAAAAGTAATTTGTAGGGTAAGACATGGGAAGGAGAGAAGGGGGGTAAGGAAGAAAGGTTGATAAATGAAGGGAGAATGGATAGGAGAAACGGGGGGTGAGGGAAAACGGCTTAAGTACTAAAAGTATTACATTTAGTAGAGGGAAGGTGGAGGGAGGGGGGGGGGGGTTGGAAATAAGACGTGGGAGAGACGAGTAATGGGGGGAGGAGGGGAGGTTGAGGGAGGGAAGAGTGAGTAATAAAAGTGCTTTGCTTGGAGGAGAGAAGATGGAGGGGATAGTGAGGGGGAAAGTAGGAAATATAGGCTAAAAAGGAGAAAATAGGTGAGACAAATTTAATAGTGGAGAAGGGAGGCGGGGGGGGGGGGACTTGCGTACTAAAAGCACATCGTTTAGAGGAAGGAAGACAGGTCAGGAGAGGCAGAGAAAGGCAAATAAAGAGGGGGAGATGATAAACGCAGAGAAGGGAGAAAAACGGGACAATAAATGGATAGGAGAGAAATAGGAATAACAATAGTGCAAGCAGGTGCACATACAATAGAACATATAAGAGACACTGTACTGTGACTCTTGTTATATCATATATATGTGTATATGTTGCGAGCAGGGATAACGGATGAAATGGGTTAAATGAATGGTAATTGACATGGCAAACAAAATACTAAAGGTGTAGAGTGGCATGGTAAGCCCAGCTGTAAAAAAAAGGGGGAAAGACGGAGATGGCTTTCGAAGACGAGGATAAAAAAAAATGACGAAGAAGGAAATAGAAAAGGGGAAGAAAGAGTAGAAGAGGAAAGAAAAAAAAAGACAAGCAGGGAAATAAAACAGAGGAAAGTGGAGGAGGAAGAAAAGAAGGGGGAGGACGGGAAAAGAAGAAGAAAAAATTAAAGTAGTAGAAACAATTGCGAATATCGTGAATAAGAAAAAAAAAACAAAGGAAATAAAAAAAAGAAGAAAAAAATGCCGAAATAAAAGATTATAAAAATGACAAAAAAATACACACATACACAAACACAGATATAGAAGGAAAGGAAAATAATAAAAAAGCGAAAACGAACGGAAGAAGGAAGACGAGAAATATCAGATAGAATTACACAGGCGAAATCCCTCCTCTTCCTCCCAGGGAATAGCCATCAGACACCTAGACGAATGTGCCAAAGGGAGACACTAGAATTACGTGTCTGAGAGAAGCCCCTTTGGCTCAGGCGCGGTCAGAGTGAGAGAGAGAGAGAGAGAGAGAGAGAGAGAGAGAGAGAGAGAGAGAGAGAGAGAGAGAGAGAGAGAGAGAGAGAGAGAGAGAAAGGGAGAGAGAGAGACAGAGAGAGAGAGAGAAAAGAGAGAGAGAGAGACAGAGAGAGAGATAAATAGATAGATAGATAGAGAGAGAGAGAGAGAGAGAGAGAGAGAGAGAGAGAGAGAGAGAGAGAAGGAGAGAGAGAGAGAGAGATAGATAGAGAGAGAGAGAGAGAGAGAGAGAGAGAGAGAGAGAGAGAGAGAGAGAGAGAGAGAGAGAGAGAGAGAGAGAGAGAGAGAGAGAGAGAGAGAGAGAGAGAGATCTGGGGCTCTCTCTGTTCTGCGGGCGGGGGCGTCTATTCCCCCCTCCCCACCCCACCCCCTTTAGCTCGCTCGTGTGTGTGTGTGTGTGTGTGACAAAGGATGGGGAGGAAAGAGGGAAGGGGAGGGAGGGAGGAAAGAGGGAAGGGGAAGGGGAGGGATGGAGGTGTAGGGAGGGAAATAGGGGAGGTGGGAAGGATGGAGGGGAGGGGGATGGGAAGGATGGAGGGGAGGTGGGAAGGATGGAGGGAGGGGGAAGGGAGGGAAATAGGGGAGCTGGGATGGGAGGGAAATAGGGGAGGCGGGGAGGATGGAGGGAGGGGAATGGGAGGGAAATAGAGGAGGTGGGAAGGATAAAGGGAAGGAGGGTGAGAAAGGTAGAGGAGAAGGAAGGGAGGGAGGAAGGAAGGAAGGTGGGTCAGTGAGGCGGAAGGGAAGGAAAGAGGGAGGGACGATGGATGGAGGGAAGGACAGTGAGAAAGCTAGAGGGGAAGGAAAGAGGGAGGGAGGGAGGGAGGGAGAGAGAGAGAGAGAGAGAGAGAGAGAGAGAGAGAGAGAGAGAGAGAGAGAGAGAGAGAGAGAGAGAGAGAGAGAAATACAGACAGACACCGAGAGAGAGAGATACAAAGACCAAAAGTGAGCGACGTACAGACATACAGACGATAGACAGACAAACAAACCGACACAGCTCACCGCAACCGAGGACGCTGACGATGCTCCTCCTTTTCACCCGACCCGCCGCCCTCCTGCCTCGACCTCACCCGCGCCATTCGACCTTTGACCTCACCCGCCGCCCTCCCGCCTCGACCTCACCCATTCGACCTTTGACCTCATCCGCGCCATTCGACCTTTGACCTCACCCGCGCCATTCGACCTTTGACCTCACCCGCGCCATTCGACCTTTGACCTCACCCGCGCCATTCGTCCTTTGACCTCACCCGCGCCACTCGACCTTTGACCTCACCCGCGCCATTCGACCTTTGACCTCACCCGCGCCTTTCGACCTTTGACCTCACCCGCCGCCCTCCCGCCTCGACCTCACCCACGCCATTCGACCTTTGACCTCGTTCGCCATCCACCCGGGAAACAAATCGCGGGTCCGTCCATTCCAGCCGATTAACTTGGGGGTGGGGTGGGGTGGGGTGGGGTGGGGGTGGGTGGAGGGGAAGTCGCTCAATTTGTCGACTGCGCTTACCCATTTGGTTCCCCACTGTCGCCTATTCGTCCGTCCGTGCGAATTTCTTCCCCCACCCCCCTCCCCAACACGACCTCCATTCCCCATTTCCCTAAACAAACGACACCCATTTCCCACACGATCCCCTTTCCC
>NC_091588.1:20906407-20908907 GCF_042767895.1 Penaeus vannamei
CTCCCTCTCTTTTAACGTTCCCACTCGAGCCTACCATGAAAGAAACTGTAGAAATAAATTCCGAATTAATATTCATGGAGTTGGAATATTTATCTCATATTTATTTTCCTCGAATTAAAAGTGTTGCATCTCTGTTTGACGGTCGTTGAAGTTGCAATTGAAGTGCGTATCAGTTAGCTGCTGGATATTGGCAGATATGAAGAGAAATGTGAATCAGGTGAATAGCTGCTAGGGATAAGGATAATAATCGTAAATATAAGGGTATTGTTGATATTAATCGTAAATAGGAGGATAATGTTGATAATAATCGTATAATTAAGGATAATGTTGATAATCGTAAATACAAGAGTAATGATAATAATCGTAAATATAAGAACAATGTTGAAAATAATCGTAAATATGAGGATCATGATAATAATCCTAAATAAGACGACAATGTTGATAATAATCGTAAGTATACGGATAATGTTGATAATAATCATAAATATAAAGGTAATGTTGATAATAACCGTAAATATAGAATATTGCTCATAACAGTAAGATCCATAATCGTTACAACAAATGCAATTATCATCAGAATAGTAATAATAAGTATTTGGAGAAGACGAAGAGAAGAAAACGAAAAAGAAGAAAAATATACGAAAAATATTACCAACATACAGATAGACGAAGTAGCAACAACAAAACAAAAGAACAATAGCAATTTCCATCACCAAGTAAAAAAAAAAAAAAAAAAAAAAAAAAAATCCTCTCTCTCCATCCATAAATCAGAGAAAAATCCCACATACACCCCCCCCCCCCCTAAAAAAAAGCAAGAAAAAAAAAGTAAAATGAAGAAAGACAGACAGAAAAAAAAGTCATGGTCTGAATGACAGGCGTGACAGTGACAAGTCTCGGAGACAGGATGTATTTGCATTATTTAGGGGGCGAAGACAGGTAGGCAGAGGCTTTCTTTTCTATGTCCCTTATCATATATATATATATATATATATATATATATATATATATATATATATATATATATATATATATATATATATATATATATATTGTCCTTTTATATCTGTCTACGTATCCTTCTATCTACCTGTCTGTCTATCTATCTGTCTGTCTGCCTATCTATCTGTTTGTCTATCTATCTATCTATCCATCTATCTATCTGCCTGTCCGTCTACCTGTCTGTCTATATGTCTGTCTGTCCGTCTACCTCTCTGTCTGTCTGTCTGTCTATTTATCTATCTATCCATCCATATATCTATCTATACCTATCTGACTTACTGACTGAAAGATTCGGACGTATTTTTCGCGGTTTTGGGAACGAAGACAGACTTAGAAAGGCTTTTTTCTGTCTTTTCCCCATTTTTGTCCTTTATGTTTGTCTATTAGTAGCTTTCTATCTACCTATTTACCTTTCCAATAAATTTTCTATTTCTATACCTATTTTTTTTTTTACTGTGCCCTTACCCTTCCTTTCTCTCTCACTCTCTCTTTACCTTTTTTTTTTTTTTAGGAAGTATCTGTCTCTGTCTCTTTTTTGCTGTCTGTGTCTACTGTGCGTGTCTGTTTCTGTCTCCGTCTCTATCTTTCTCTATCTCTCATTCTCTCTCTCTCTCTTTCTCTCTGGCTGTCTGTCTGTCTGTATACTGTCTGTCTCTCTCTCTCTCTCTCTCTCTCTCTCTCTCTCTCTCTCTCTCTCTCTCTCTCTCTCTCTCTCTCTCTCTCTCTCTCTCTCTCTCTCGCTGTCTGTCTGCCTGTCTCTGCCCTCTTTTCTTTCTTTTTGTCGTTACCCCTATTCTATCTTTTGCTTCCCCCCCACCTCTCCCTCTCTCATATCTCTCTATCTCTCCCTCTCTCTATCTCTCTATCTCTCCATCTCTCCCTCTCTCTATCTCTCCATCTCTCCATCTATCTATCCATTTCTCTCTAATTATATATATCATTCCTCTACTCCGTCTGTCTCTCTTTCTCTTTCCTAATGAACTCAGCATCACTATTTTCTTACTTTCTCTCTCTCTCTCTCTCTCTCTCTCTCTCTCTCTCTCTTTCTCTCTCTCTCTCTTCCCTCTGCTCTCTCTCTCTTCCTCTTCCCCTCTCTCTCTCTCTCTCTCTCTCTCTCTCTCTCTCTCTCTGTCTCTGTCTCTCCTTCTCTCTCTTTCTCTCTCTCTCTCTCTCTTTCTTCCCTCCGCCTCCCTCTCTCTCCTTCTTCCCTCTCCCTCTCTCTCTCTCTCTTTCTTCCCTCCCTCTCTCCCTCTCTCTCTTTCTCCCCCCCCCCCTCTCTCTCCCTCTCTCTCTTTCTCTCCTTCTTCCATCGATCAAACCCACACACGAGCTTAGCCCCAAAATCCTCTCAGCCTTTCAGCAGGAAAACACGTTCTTAAAATTTGGCAAGTAAGTAATAACTGAGACTCCGTGGTTTACGAGCACGCTATGTTGCATGCCGTTGCAAAAGCCCGCATGACACTCGACTGATGTCCCGGTGGCGGATGGAGCAACATGGGAA
>NC_091588.1:20926407-20928578 GCF_042767895.1 Penaeus vannamei
AAAGAAAACGAGAAGAAAAAGAAAGAATAAGAAAAGAAAAGAAAAGAAAAGAAAAAAAATAAGAATAAAAAAAGAAAAGAAAAGAAGAAGAAGATGAAGAAAAAGAAAGAAAGAATAAGAAAAGAAAAGAAAAGAAAGAAAGAAAAGAAAAGAAAAGAAAAGAAAAGAAAGATAATAATTAATAGATAAATAAACAAAATGAAAAAGGATCGTCGAAATGTTTTTACAAATAAAGAAGTAATAAAATAAAATAATAATAATAATAATAATAATAATAATAATAATAATAATAATAATAATAATGATAAATAGATAAATAAACAAAATGAAAAAAATATAAAAAAAAACATATAAAAATGGATCCTCGAAATGCCTGACAAATAGAATAATAATGATAATAAAACATGATAAACAAATAAATTGATAAATTGATAAATAAACAAGAATTTTTTTTAGAAAATAAAAAAGAATCCTCGAAATGCCTGACAAATCTAAGAAATAATCAAAATAATGAAAATAATAATGATAATAATAATAATAATAATAATGATAATAATAATAATAATAATAATAATAATAATAATAATAATAATAATAATAATAATAATAATAATAATAATAATAATAGCAATAATAATAGTGATAATAATGATAATGGTGGTAATAATATAATGATAATAATGATAATGAATGATAATGGTAATGATAATGAATGATAATGGTAATTATAATGAATAATGAATAATGATAATGATAATGATAATGAGTGTTTATAATAATAATAATAATAATAATAATAATAATAATAATAATAATAATAATAATAATAATAATAATAATAATAATAATAATAATAATAATAAGAAGAAGAAGAAGAAGAAGAAGAAGAAAAAATAATAATAAATAAATAAAAAATGGGTCCTCGAAGGCAGTGACGTCACCAGAATCTGCCAAAAATCCTGACAAAAAATACGTGACGTGTCGACGAATCGCTGACGTCGCTCTTTGCGATTTTTCGTTTTATTTCAATAAGATAATAAAAGTGGGAATGGAGGAGGGGGAGGGAGGGGAGGGAGGGGGAGGGAGGAGAAGGGTGGAGGGAGGGAGGAGTAGGGAGGGAGAGAGGAAGGAAAAGAAAAGAGAGAAGGATGGAGGGAGCGAAGGCGAGGGAGGAGGGAGAGAGGGAGGGAGGTAGGGAGGGAGGGGGAGGGAGGGGAGGGAGGAGTGAAAGAAAGGGAGAGAAGAAGGGAAAAAAAGAAGATAGAGAGAAGGATGGAGGGAGGAAAGAGAGGAGAGAGGGAGAGGGAGGGAGGGAGGGAGGGAGGGAGGGAGGGAGGGAGGAGGAGGGAGGGAGGAGTGAAAGGGAGAGAGGAAGGGAAAGAAAGAGAGGGAGAGAGGGAGAGAGGAAGGAAAGAAAGAGAGGGAGGAGAGAGGGAAGAAGGGAAAGATGGAGGAGAGAGGGAGGGTTGGAGAGAGAGGAGGGTTGGAGAGGAGGGAGGGAGGAGAGGGAGGGAGGGGTGGGAGAGGAGGGAGGGAGGGAGGAGGGAGAGGAAGGGAGAAAAGAAAGATAGAGAGAAGGATGGAGGAGGGAAAGAGGGAGAGGGGAGGGTTGGAGAGAGGGAGGGTTGGAGCGAAGGGCGAGGGAGGGAGGAGGGGAGGAGGAGTGAAAGGGAGAAGAAAAGGGAAAAAAAGAAAATAGAGAGAAGGATGGAGGGAGGAATGGGGGAGAGAAGGGAGAGGGAGGGAGGGAGGGAGGGGAGGAGGGAGGGAGAGGGAGGAGAGGGAGAGGAAGGGAGAGGGAGAGGGAGAGGGAGAGGAGGGAGAGAGAGAGAGAGAGAGAGAGAGAGAGAGAGAGAGAGAGAGAGAGAGAGAGAGAGAGAGAGAGAGAGAGAGAGAGAGAGGAAGGGAGACAAAGACAAAGACACACACACACACACACACACACACACACACACACACACACACATACACACACACACACACACACACACACACACACACACACACACACACACTCACAAGTCAGTGGGAAGGGAAAAATTACGAAAATGCTAATACTTTCATCAGATCTTTTTTTTATCGTCCTAGATCTGACACATTGCACACACACAGGATATCAAACGAAATTAATAAATCATACAGTTGCCAATTCCTCCCCCAGGAAAATTTTA
>NC_091588.1:20936578-20939078 GCF_042767895.1 Penaeus vannamei
TTTGGGGGGGGTGAGGGGAGATATCTCTTTTTTATCTATTTTTTATTTCTTATTCTTTTATTTATTTTTTTTTGGGTGGTGGGGGTGGTAGGAGGGATGAAGGGGATAAATATATATATTTTTTTAATTTTGGGGTTTGAATTGGAGGGGGTTATCTATTTTGGGGGTTAGGGGGTTGAGGTGGTTCTTTATAATCTTTTTTTTCTATTTTTATTGGGGGGAGGTGGAGTGGAGTGGGATATATATACTTTTTTTATCTTTTTTTTTTTTTTTGGGGGGTGGAGGTGGGCTTGTTTCCACTTCCTTTTTTTATCTGTATTTTCTTTTTCATCCTTTGATCCTGTCTGTGTGTTCTTTCTTTTTCTTTGCTTTCTGATTCTATTTCTTATTCTCCTTTTCAATCTGTTCTTCCTTTTTCATATCTATTTTTCCTCCTCTATCTATCTATCTCTATCTCCTCTATCTATCACTGATCACTTTCGTTCACTCTACTCTCACTCTCCTCTCCTCTTTCTCTACTCCTCGCTCTCTCAATCCCCCTCCCTCCCTCTCCCTCTCCTCCTTCCTCTCCTCTCTCTCCTCTTCCTCTCCTCTCCTCCTCCTCCTCTGTCTCTCCCTCTCCCTCCTCTCTCTCCTCTCCTCTCCTCTCCTCTCCTCCCTCCTCTCTCTCCTCCTCTCTCCCTCTCCCTCTCCTCCCTGTCTCTCCTCTCCTATCTCTCTCCTCTCCTTCCTCCTCCTCCCGCTCTCCTCTCCTCCTCTCCTCTCCCTTCCCCTCCTTCCTCCTCTCCCTCTCCTCTCCTCCTCTCCTCCTCTCCCTCTCCCTCTCTCCTCTCCCTCTCCTCTCCTCTCCTCTCTCCTCTCCTCTCTCTCCTCTCCTTCCTCTCCTTCCTCTCCTCTCCCTCTCTCTCCTCCCCCTCCCTCTCTCCCTCTCTGTCACTGATTCACTTACTCTCACTCTCCTCCTCTCTTCTCTATCTCGCTCTCTCTATCCCCCTTCCTCTCCCTCGTCTCTCTCTCTCTCTCCTGTCTCTCTCTCTCTCTCTCTCTCCCTGCCTCCCTCCCTCTCCCGCCTCCTCCTCTCCTGCCTCCCTCCTCCTCTCTCTCTCCCTCTCTCTCCCTCCCTTCCCCCTTCCTCCTCCCTCCCTTCCTCCTCCCTCCCCACCCTCTCTCCTCCTCCCTCTCCTCTCTCCTCCCTCTCCCTCTCTCTCCTCTTTCTCCATCTCTCCCTCTCTCCCTCACTCTCCCTCTCTCTCCTCACTCTCCCTCTCTCCCTCCCTCTCCCTCTCCCTCTCCTTCCCTCCCTCCCTATCTCCTCGCCTCTCTTCCTCCTTGCCTGTCTCTCCCCTTCCTCTCCCTCTCTCCCTCCCTGTCTCTCCCTCTCCCTCTCTCTCTCCCTCTCTATCTCCCCCTCCCTCCCTCTCTCTCTCCTTCTCCCTCCCTCCCTCCCTGTCTCTCCCCTATCTCTCTCTCTCTCTCAACCCGCTATCCTTCGCTTTTTTTCCATTCCCCTCCTCCATTTTCATCTTTCCTTTTTCTTTTTTCCCTAAATTCGTTTTTTTTCTCTCTCTCTCCCCAGTCTTCCTCTTCTCTCAATTCCCTGCCTCGCTTTTATCTCTTGCAAGGCTTCGGTGTCTCTGCAAGTGATATATATATATATACCAGGGCTTCTTTTATTTCACTGTGTCTTGTCTTCCCCTTTTCTCTTCTTTATTCTTTGTTCTTTATTCTCTTTTTTTTTATTTTGTGGTATGAAGATTTCTGATTCTTCGTCTTCTTCTTTTTTTCTCTTCTTTATTCTTTGTTGTCTTTTTTTTTTTTTTTTGATTTTGTGGTATGAAGATTTCCGATTCTTCGTCTTCTTCCCTTTTTCTTTTCTTTATTCTTTGTTCTTTGTTCTCTTTTTTTGATTTTGTGGTATGAAGATTTCTGCTTCTTTTTCTTCTTCTATTTTTTCTTCTTGGTCTTTTTCTTTTTTGCTTCTTCTTCCTCTTTTTCTTTTTCTTTTCATTTTTTCTTCTCGGTCTTTTTTTCTTTTCTTCTTCCTCTCCTTCTTGTTTTTATTCTTCTTCGTGTTCTTCTCCTTCTTCTTTTTCTTCTTCCCCTTCTTCTCCTTCTCCTCCTCCCGTTTTGTTCTTCTTCTCCTTCTTCCTTTTCTTCTTCTTCTTCCTTTTTCTTCGTCTCTATTATCACCATCACCATCACCACCATTCTCATCCTCATCCGCTTCACCATAACCATCACCATAACCATCATCATCATCACCGTCATCACCATCATCATTATCATCACCATTCCCACTATCATTATAGCTATCATTATCCCTATAATCATTATTTCCTTATAATCATAAACACGAAACACGATTTAAAGCAGAAACAATAAAATCTATCCTCATGTATAAAATCATATTCAATTTTATTTCACTAGATATAGAGAAAAGGGGAATGAGGAAGGACGGAGAAAAGGAAGTGAGAAGGATAAGGAAGGAAGGAAGGAAGGA
>NC_091588.1:20949078-20951578 GCF_042767895.1 Penaeus vannamei
AGTGACCGAAGCCCATGTTCGCACAAAGTACCGAATCCCATACTCAAACGAAGCACCGAATCCTCAAAGATAAACGAAGCACGTATAATCAAATTCAAACGAACCATTTTTTAAATTCAGACGAAACCGACTCAAAGCTAAACGAAGCATGGGATCTGAAACTCAAGCGAACCACCATTTTGTCCATTTTGGGTCAAACGAAGCAACGAATCCTCAAAACCAAACGAAGAGCACGGAAATTAACCTCAAAAAAACCACCATTTTTTAAAAGTCAAAACGAAGCACGGAATCTCAAATTCATACGAACCATTTTTTAAAGTCAAACGAAGCACCGAATCCTCAAGGCTAAAAGCACGGAATCCCAAACGCAAACGAACCACCATTTTTTTCATCTTTTGGGGTCAAACGAATTACTAAATCCTAAAAACTAAAGAGCCAAATCTCAAACTCAAACAAACCATTTTTCAATATTTTTGAGCCAAACGAACCACCATTTTTCCATCTTTTCGAATCAAACGAACCACCATTTTTTCCATCTTTTCGAATCAAATGAACCACCATTTTTTTCCCAACCGAAGCACCGACTCCTCAAACCGAAACACGAACCCTCCCTCCCTCCCACCCACCACCCACCCACCCACCCACCCACCCACCCACCCACCCACCCACCCACCCTCCACCGACTCCCTCCCTCCCTCCCTCCCCTCCCTCCCTCCCTCCCTCCCTCCCTCCCTCCCTCCCTTCCTCCCTCCCTCCCTCACGAGCGAACGAAGGAGTAGTAAGTCTCGCGATAAAGGACTGCGCACACACATTTCGTCATCGTCGGATACCGAGTGGCGCTTCCCGATATCTCTCAGCGCCGCCATAATGTACCTGCTGTTTGCTTGCGGAAAGTGCTTAGTCAGTCACGGCGTCCGAAGGGAGTCGGAAATACGGGCCTTTTCGGAGAACGTCGGATGATTTACGGAAAGTGGGAAGGTACGGGAGTGAAAAGGGGGTAGAGAAAGAGGGAGAGAGAGAGAGAAAAAAAAGACAGACGGAAAGGATAAATTAGTGAAGAAAAAGGAGATAAAGACAAACATATATACAGAGATAGAGCGAGAGAGGGAGGGAAGGAGAGGGAGAGAGAAAGAGAGAGAGAGAGAGAGAGAGAGAGAGAGAGAGTGAGAGTGAGAGTGAGAGTGAGAGTGAGAGTGAGAGTGAGAGAGAGAGAGAGAGAGAGAGAGAGAGAGAGAGAGAGAGAGAGAGAGAGAGAGAAAGAGTATGCGTGTGCATGTGCATGTGCGTGAGCGTGTGCGAGAGCGCGTGCACACATCTATTCAAATATAAGAAAGCCAGAAAAAAAGACCCGCTGTAAAACCGCGAGAATATGAAGAAATTCGCACCCCTTTTTGAAGTGCGAATAGCCACATGGGGTCGTGCGAAGCGATGCCACACGTAAAACCGGAAAAATGCGGAGAGAGTAAAGGGGGGGAAGCGCAAGATAAAAATAAGCTAAACTTCCCGATAGGCAATTGCAGGGGACGGGGGAAAATGTTGTCAGAAAGAAACGAAATATGGAAAGACAGAGGATGCGCGTGTGAGAAAAAGGTTGGATGCAGAGGGGTTAAGCAAAAGGCGGGAGGGGGGAAGGGAGGGAGAATGAAGGAAGAGAGAGAGAGAGGAAGAGAGGGAGCATGAAGGAAGAGAGGGAGAGGAAGAGAGGGAGCATGAAGGAAGAGAGGGAGAGGAAGAGAGGGAGAAAGAAGGAAGAGAGGGAGAGGGGAAGGGAGGGAGAAAGAAGGAGGAGGGGGAGAGGAAGACAGGAAGAGGGAGGGAGAAAGAAGGAAGAGAAAGAGAGGGAGAAAGAAGGAAAGAGAAAGAGAGGGAGAAAGAAGCAACAGAGAGAGAAGGAGAGGGGAAGGGAAGGAGAAAGAAGGAAGAGAGAGAGGGAGCAAGGAAGACAGGGAGAGGGGAAGGGAGGGAGAAAGAAGGAAAAGAGAGAGAGGGAGAAAGAAGGAAGAGAGAGAGAAAGAAGGAAAAGAGAGAGAGGGAGAAAGAAGGAAGAGAGGGAGAAAGACGGAAAAGAGGCAGAGGGAGAGGGGAAGGGAGGGAGGAAGAAGGAAGAGAGAGAGCGCCAAAACAAGAGAGTGACAATAAGCGAGAGAAATGGGCAAAGTGAAAAGAAAGAGCAAGAGAAAGAGGTAAAGTATAAAAATGAGAGAGCGAAAGGTAGAAAAAGAACCCAAATAAATATCAAGGAATGAAGAGATTATCCCATCACTATAACTGTAATATAAAAGTTGATATAAAAGGAATCGGAGGAAAATAAGAGACATGAATGAAATAACGACCAATAAATATATGAAAATAACTCGTCTGTATCCGACTTGTTAAACATTTCTCCCAACCAAATATGCCACAACATCATTCGGTATTTTAGATTACAAACAATAATATGACATATTCTGGTATATTTCAGACTTCCACTGAATCCTTGTCCCTGTACTAGCGGTGATAA
>NC_091588.1:20971578-20976578 GCF_042767895.1 Penaeus vannamei
TCTTCGTCTTCCTCTTCCTCTTTTTCTTCTTCTTCTTCCTCTTCTTCTTCTACTACTACTACTACTTCTACTTCATATTCTCCTTCTTGTATTGCATCGTCTTTTCATCTCTCTGCTGTCCATGCAACTGCGCTACCAACGACCCCTAGCAACAGAGAACGAGAGAGAGTGAGAGGGAGAGGAGAGAGAGAGAGAGAGAGAGAGAGAGAGAGGAAGAGAGAGAGAGAGAGAGAGAGAGAGAGAGAGAGAGAGAGAAAGGAAAAAGGAAAGAAAGAGGAGAGGAAAGGAAGAGAGGGGAGGAGAAGAGAAGGAAGGAAGGAGAGAGAGAGAGAGAGAGAGAGAGAGAGAGAGAGAGAGAGAGAGAGAGAGAGAGAGAGAGAGAGAGAGAGAGAGAGAGAGAGAGAGAGAGAGAGAGAGAGAGAGAGAGACAGACAGAGACAGAGACAGAGACAGAGACAGGGACAGAGACAGAGACAGAGACAGAAACAAAGACAAAGACAAAGACAAAGACAAAGACAGAGACAGAGACAAAGACAGAGACAGAAACAAAGACAAAGACAAAGACAAAAACAGAGACAGAGACAGAGACAGAGACAGAGACAGACACACAGACAAAAAATCACAGAAACAATTTTCGTCAATTTTTTTCCCAGATCATCTTTCAAAACAAACCCCAGAGTCTGATGAAACATGTTTAGAACTCGTCTCTCGCACTGCGCATTTCAGTCATTTCAGAGGCTGCATGAATTCCTTATTTCATGACTTTCCTCCTGATATTACATGGCAACCTAGGGATACTGTTGCGCGTCTCCTTGACAACAGCAATAAGCGATGATGTTGATCTTAATTATCTTAAGATAATTAAAATATTAGTGTTCCTCGTCACCACTATCATCATCATAATAATGGTAATAATAAGGATCATGATATAATTATGATAATACTTTCCATAATTAAACTTACCATATTAATATTTACAATAATAATACCATAATTAAACTTACCATAATAATGTTTACCATAATAATACTTACCATAATTATACTTACCATAATAATGCTAACGACAATAATTATGGCAATGGTATAATGCTACTATTACAATTATGATATAATTATAATCAGTTATAATTATAACCAAATTAATAATAAAAAATAAGAAAATAACATCAATTATTATCATTCTTGGCATCATCATTACCATAATTTCTATCATCATTGCCATTATTATTACCATTATTTACATGAACGTCGCCATCATTTCAATTGTAAACATTACCGGTAAATATCATCATTACTATCATCTTTCAAATAACTAATATCATTATCATTATCACCGTCGTCATTTCCCTTTTCCACAACAAAGTCAATTTCGCAGGACCAATAAACCGATTTTTCCCTTCGGTGATTTTAACGCTAAAGTAAAAAAAATCAAACTTACCAACACGGAAATCTTGAGTTCACTTTGTCGTCCAGCTTACCTGAAAAAAAAGAAAATATATTAGGTCGTGGGGATACGTAATATATACATGGTAAAGAGACGTATTTTAACACATGCATATGCCTAACGCACAGGAATACATAGGAATACACTGATATAGATATTCTGTCTTTCTCTCTCCCTCTCCCTCTCCCTCTCCCTCTCCCTCTCTCTCTCTCTCTCTCTCTGTCTCTCTCTCTGTCTCTCTCTCTGTCTCTGTCTCTGTCTCTGTCTCTGTCTCTGTCTCTGTCTCTGTCTCTGTCTCTGTCTCTGTCTCTGTCTCTGTCTCTGTCTCTGTCTCTGTCTCTGTCTCTCTCTCACACACACACACACACACACACAGACACACACACACACACATGTATATATGTATATATACAAGTGTATATGTATATGTACACATGTATATATGTATATATACACATGTATATATGTACACACAGACAGACACACACACACATGAAAACGAAAAAAATCACAAACAAATGAACAAACACAAAAAATTACAAGTAAATTGAATTACACAGACACATATGCTCTGCAATTCTGATTGGACCCCACTAATGATGTTTATTGCAGTTACCGTAATAAAGTTTGATTTCATTTATTATCATTCATTCACCTCATCATCTATTTATCTAAATATTCATCAACTCATTTATCTTTAATTGCTATCTTTTTTAGTCACGAAACAAATACATTAACAAACAAAAACACACACAGAAGCACAAATGTACACATAACAATCACACACAAACAATCACACACAAACAAACACACACACAAACAAACACACACACACACACACACACACACAAACACTACACACACACACTACACACACACCCTACACACACACACACACACACTACACACACACCCCCACACACACACACACACACACACACGCACACACACACACACACACACACACACACACACACACACACACACACACACACACACACACACTACAGGCCTACACACATACACACACACACACACACACACACACACACACTACACACACACACACACACACACACACCCTACACACACACATACCATACACACACACCTATAAACACAAACAAACATAAACTTCAAAGCCACACCCATACAAACAAACACACGCACACACCCTACACACACACACACACACTACACACACACACACACACACCCTACACACACACACCATACACACACACACACACCATACACACACACACACCCTACACACACGCAAACACAAACCTCAAAACCACACCCATGCAAACAAACACACGCACACATCATACACACAAACAAAACACAAAACGACAAACCGCACTAACAAAACCACACATGGCAACAGCCAACATGTAACACACAAACATATACTTTATCCGATCACAGCAAGGACAGTGAAATCGTCATAAAAATAATTTATGAGGCGAATTGTCATAAAAATGGCAAAGCATACGATTCCATATATGGAAAACGATACAGATTCTGGTCACAATACAGAGGGTGGGGGAGAGAGGAAGGGGAGAGAGGGGTGAGGGGAAGGGGGGCAGGGAGAAAGGAGAAAGGAAAGAGAGGGGGAGAAGAGGTTGAGGGGTGAGGGGAAAGGAGAGAGGAAGGGGGGAAGAGGGAGAAGGAAAGCATGAGGAGAAAAAGGGAGAGTGGAGAAATCAGAGAGGGAGAGGGAGAAAAGGAAAGGGGGAGAGGGGTGAGGGGAGAGGAGAGAGGAAGGGGGGAGAGGAGAGGGGAAGGGGGAGAGGGATGAGGGGAAAGAAGAGAGGAAGGGGAGGCGGAGAAAGGACAGACGAGAGGAGAGGGGGGAGGGGAGGAAAGAGGGAGGAGGGGGATATCGAAGAAAGGGAGAGAGGAGAGGGTAGGGAAGGGGTGATGGGGAGAGAGGAGAAAAGGAGAAGAGAGAGGGGAGAGAGGGAGGAAAAGGAAGGCGAGAAGAGAACAGAGGAGGGAGAAGAGGGAAAAGGTAGGAGAGAGGGGGAAAGGGCGAGAGAGAAGAGGACAGAGAGAGGAAGTTGAGAAAATAGGAGAGAGGAAGGGAGAAAGAAAAATGAAAAAGGGAGAGAAAAGAGAAAGAGAGAGAGGGGGAGGCGCATGCAAGTGGGTGGGGGTAGGGATGGGTAGGGGAATTTAGGAGGGTAGGAGGGGGTAGGGGGGTACGGGGTATGGAAGAGAGGATAAGGTGGGTGTGTGGGTGTGTATTAGCCGATATGTAGATACTGATTCCCCTACACGTGGTCGTTATTTGTGTTTGCCCCTCCCCCTCCCACCCATTACCTCCCCCACCCACTCCTCCGACATAACCCATACAAAATATCTACCACGTACGCCCACCCTCGTGAAATATCTACCCCCTATATCCCAAGTGTCCCGCCCCGTTACATAACTACCCCCCCCACCGTGTCAAATATCTAGTTTCATATCCTCCCACTTGTCAAATAACTTCTCCCGTACTTCGCCCCCCTGTCAATTATCCACCCTCCCCCTTTGCTTCACTCCTTTATATTTCCCTGTCAAATATCCATCTATCTATCTATTTAACCCCCTCCTCCCCTCCCCCTACTGCTCTCGTTCCCAACCCCATCAGATATATACAATCGTCCCTCCACTCCATCACATATCAACCCCCCATCCCTCCTACCCCCGTCAATTGTCTGACAACCTCCCCCCACCACCCGTTCCCAAATACCCCCTCCCCCATTCTAAAAAAAAAAAAAAAAAATAACCAAACCGATGACAATGTATCTACTGCCTCCCCTCCCCTCCCCCACCGGTCATTTACACTTCCCCCTCCCCCCAAAGCTATCCAATAGACCCCTCCTCCCCCTCACGGTCATTTACACTTCCCCCTCCCCCCAAAGCTAGCCAATGGACCCCTCCTCCCCCCCCACCATTTGGTCATACTAGCCCCCCCCCCCCCTCCATCTACCCCCCCAATTTTCCCCTATAACGATAACGCAGTGAATGGCTTATGAGTCCTTAGGGATATCGGGGGATAGGACTAAGGAAAAATACACACGCACACGCGCGCTCCGTCTCTTGCCCTCTCTCTCTTTCTCTTTCTGGCAATCTCCTTCTCGCTTTCTCTTTCTCTTTCTTTTTTTTCTGTCTCTCTCTTTGTTTTTGTTTTTTACTTTCTTTTTTCATTCTCTTTCGCTCTCTTTATCTTTATCTTTATCTCTGTGTCAATCTCTGTCTCTGTGTCTGTGTCTGTGTCTGTGTCTGTGTCTTTGTCTTTGTCTTTGTCTTTGTCTGTGTCTGTGTCTGTGTCTGTGTCTGTGTCTGTGTCTTTGTCTGTGTCTTTGTCTTTGTCTTTGTCTTTGTCTGTGTCTGTGTCTGTGTCTGTGTCTGTGTCTGTGTCTGTGTCTTTGTCTTTGTCTTTGTCTTTGTCTTTGTCTTTGTCTGTGTCTGTGTCTGTGTCTGTGTCTGTGTCTGTGTCTGTGTCTGTGTCTTTGTCTTTGTCTTTGTCTTTGTCTTTGTCTTTGTCTGTGTCTGTGTCTGTG
>NC_091588.1:20986578-20989078 GCF_042767895.1 Penaeus vannamei
GCGCACACACACACACATACACACACATACACACACACACACACACACACACACTCATACACATACACATACACAAACACATACACATATACACATACACATACACATACACACTCACACACACACACACACACATACACACACACACACACACATACACATACACATACACACATACACACACACATACACACACAAACAAACACACACACAAACACATACACACACACACACACAAACACACACATACACACACACATACACACACATACACACGCACACACACACACACACACACGCATACATATATATATGAATGTATGTATGTATGTATGTATGTATGTATATATGTATGTATATGTATATGAAATACAAATATAAGAGAGAGAGAGAGAGAGAGAGAGAGAGAGAAGGAACGAAAGAAAGAAAGAGTAAGAAAGAAAGATAGAGATAGTGAGATACAGAAACAAAAAAATAGAAAGAGAGAGATAATAAGATACAGAAACAACAAATAGAAAAAAAAACAGACAGCCCCCCCCCAAAAAAAAAAAAAAATCCGAAACAAACTCCCAGACCCCGATTCGAGCAAATCACGGAACCCCGAAGCCTTTAAAACCTCATTACAGGAGTCTGTTCGGATAAGCGGAACTCATCACCCGCGTTACCCTCAGAGAGAACCAGGGAGCGTTCCTGAAAAGCGAGCAAGACATTTCGGCGAAGCGTCTCCTCCGGCTTGAAGTGACGAGAGGGAGGGATTCACGCACAAGGTAGGGAGACAGTAGGATGAGGATGATCAGGAGCAGGAGGAGGAGTAGGAGGAGGATGGAGGATGAAGGGTGAGAGGACAAGGGAGAGAGAGAGAGAGAGAAGGACGAGAGAGAGGGATTCACGCACAGGGCAGGGAGGGAGGGAAGGAGGGAGGGAGGGAGGGAAGGAGGGCAGGAGAGGAGGAGGGAGAGAGAGAGAGAGAGAGAGAGAGAGAGAGAGAGAGAGAGAGAGAGAGAGAGAGAGAGAGAGAGCGAGGGAGGGAGGAAGGAAGGAGGAGAGAGAGAACGAGGGATGGAGGAAGGGGGAAAGGAGGGAGAGAGAGAGAGAGAACGAGGGAGGAAGGAGGGAGTAGGAAGGAAGAATGGAAGGAGATGGGGTGAAAGAGAGAACGAGGGAGAGAGGGGGAGAGAAGGAGGGAGGGTGAGAGAGAGGACGAGGTAGGAGGGAAGGAGGAAGGAAGAAGGGAGGGTGAAAGAGAAAGAGTATGGAGAGAGAACGAGGGAAGTGAGATGGGAGGGAGGAGGAGGAAGGAAGAAGGATGGAGAGAGAACGAGGAAGGAGGAAGAGGATGAAAGAAGGAAGACGAAAAAAGGAATCAAGAACGAAAAGAGAGAAGAAGGAAGTAGGATGAAAAAAGAAAAGACGAAAAGAAAATGAGAGATGAGGAGAGAATGAGAGACGAGAGAATGGGAGATGAAGAGAAAACGAGAGATGAGGAGAGAATGATAGATGAGGAGAGAAAGAGATGTGAGGAGAGAATGAGAGGTGAGGAGAGAATGAGATGTGAGGAGAGAATGAGATATGAGGAGAGAATGAGAGGTGAGGAGAGAATGAGAGGTGAAAAGAGAATGAGAGATGTGAGGAGAGAATGAGATATGAGGAGAGAATGAGAAGTAAGGCGAGAATGAGAGATGAGGAGAGGATGAGAGATGAGGAGAGAGTGAGAGGGGGAGGGAGGGAGGGAGGGAGGGGGAGGGAGAGAAAGATTAATTCAGCTTTTGTTTGTGAATCTCTTTTCCTCAAGGGGCGCACAGTGTGATGCAAGAGGGAGAGGCAATTCATTAACTGTCACTCCCCCCCCCCCCACCCACACCCCCGCCCCCACGCCCACTCCACTCACCCGCCCCCCACGCCCACCCCGCCCCCCGTCCTTCCGGTGTCTTATTGTGTGAATCTCTTTCGCAATATAATTGGTCGTGCTGTTTGTTGTTCATAACCACGTGTCTGGGCAAATGTGTTGTTTTTATTTCATTTTTATCAGCTTCATTTTTTTGTGTTTTTCTATTTGTTATTTTTTATTCAACTCTTCTTCGTTTCTTTTTTCTTCATCGTCCTCTCTTTCTTTTTTTTCTTCTTCTTCTTCTTCGACTCTTTCTTATTCTTCTTAGTCTTTCTTCTTTTTCGTCTCTTTCTTCTTCTTCTTAGTCTCTCTCTCTCTCTTCTTCTTCGTCTTCTTTCTTCTTCTTCTTCTCATTCTTCTTCGTCTCGCTCTCTCTTCTTTTTCTTCTTCTTCGTCTCTTTCTCTTCTCCTATTCCTTCCTCGTCCTCCTCATTCTCTACCTCTTCTCCTTTTTCCTCTTCTTTTAAGGTTCTCCTTTTTCATCTGCTTCTCTTTCTTCTCCATATTCTGTATCTTTTGTTTCTGCGTTATCCTATCTCTCGTTTCTTCTAATTCTCCTTCTTCAGTTTCCTTTAATTTTCTCTCCTTCGTTTTTGTCCCTCTCTCTTTCGT
>NC_091588.1:20996578-21004078 GCF_042767895.1 Penaeus vannamei
GAGGAGAGGGGGGCAGGGGAGGTATGGGGAAGGGGGAGGGGAGGGGAAAGGGAGAAGGGAAGATAGGGAGAAGGGGGTATTGGCAAGGGGTGTAGGGGAGGAAGGGGAGTGGGGAAAGGAGGCAGGAGAAGTAAGAGAAGTAGGGAGATAAGGGAAGGGGAAATAGGAGAATTATCCAAGCAGGACAGGAGAGGAATGGGTCAAGTGATGATGATGATGATGATGATGATGATGAAGGAGATGATGAAGATGATGATGATGAAGAAAGAGAAAGAGGGAGAGAAGAAGAGAGGAAGAAGAGGAGAAAGAAAGGGAGAAAGGAAAGGGTAAGGGGGCAGGGGAGGGGGATGGGGAAAGGAGAAAATAGGGCACTCCTGTATGGTCGCCTGAATTATGAGGAATGGAGGGTGAGGGGAATGAGGGGAATGAGGAGGAGGACGAAGGAAAGGCTGGATACGGAAAGGGGAATGAGGAGGATGGAGGATGGAAGGTGGAAGGGGGATAGGAGGTACGAAAAGAGGAAAGAGAAAGTGGAAAGGAGGAGAGAGAGAGAGAGAGAGGAGGGGGGGCGGTATGAATATAGAAAGGAAAGAGAGAAGAGAGAAGGAGGGGTACGAAAGGGAAGGAATATAGAAAGGAGGAGAGAGAAGAGAGAAGGAGGGATACGAATAGAGAAAAGAGAGAAAGAAGGAGAGAGAGGGGGGTACGAATATAGGAAGGAGAGAGAGAAGAGAGAAGGAGGGGTACAAATAGAGGAAAGAGAGAAAGAAGGAGAGGAGGAGGGGTACGAATAGAGGAAAGAGAGAAAAAAGGGGAGAGAAGGAGGAATACGAAAAGGGAAAGAGAGAAAGGAGGAGGAGAGAGAGAGAGAGAGAAGAGAGGAGGAAGGGTACGAATAGAGGAAATAGAGGGAAGAGAGAAGAAGGGGTACGAAAAGGGAAAAAGAGAAGGAAGGAAGGAGGAGAAAGTAGGAGGACAGATGCGAAAAAAAGAGGGAAAAAAGGAATACGAAAAAGGAAAGAGATTAAAGGGGAAGAAAGAGGGGAGGAGGGACAGAAAAAAAAAGAAAAATGAAGGAAGAATAACACAAAATAAAGAAAGGGTGGGAGATGAGACGCTAACATTATAGCAAAAAGAAGGAAACGAAAGGAGGAGGAAGAGAAAGGGCGAAAAAGAAGAGAACGAAATACAGGAAACGAAGCAGAAAGGATAAAAGGAAGGAAGGGAGAGGGAGATAGGGAGTAAAAAAATGAGGAACGCCAAATTAAAAGAGAAGAGCGGTGGAAAGGCGAAGAGGGGATGGGAGGAAGAACGACGAAAAGGGAAGAGAGGAATATAAATTAAAGGGAAGAGAAAGAAAAGACCCTGAGCAGCCACCACTTCCACTTTCTTCTTATCATTATTATCATTATTATTATTTTTATTATTATTATTATCATCATCATTATTATTTTTATACTCCTACTCCTATTTCTTCTTCTTTTTCTTCTACTCCTACTCTTTTTCTTTATTCCCTCTTCTTCTTCGTCTTTTTCTTTTACTCGTAATCCTACTCCTTTTTCTTTTTTCCTCTTCATCCCCCTCCTCCTCTTCTCTTCCTTTTATTCTTATTCTGCTTTCTCTTCTTCTTCTTCTTCTTCTCCACCCCTCTTCCTCCACTCTTCTTCTTCTTCCTCTTAATCTCTGCACCTCTTCTCCTCCTCCCCACCCTCCTCCTCCTCCCTCCTCCACTCCTCCTCCTCTTCCTCCTCCACCCTTTCACTTCCCATGTCCACCACCACCACCACCACCACCTCCTCCTCCTTCTCCTCTCTCCTCCTCTCCTCCTCCTCCTCTCACTTCCCTCCCACCATCTCCCTGCTCCCACTCTCTCCCTCACCCTCTCCCCTCACCACTCTCCCCTCACCCTCCCCTCACCCCACTCTCCCCTCACCCCACTCTCCCCTCACCCCCCACTCTCCCCACTCTCCCCTTCCCCCCTCCCCCTCCATTATCCATCCAATCTACTTTATCTACCCAGAGATAAAAATAAATTCCCGATTTCCAACACTGGGAAGTACTTACGCGGCAGATTTTGGAACACCGGAAGGACCTCGATTTTTTTTTTCTTTTTCTTTTTTTAATAAAGATACTTTTTTTAAAATATGACCAATTTACGCGCTCGTCTTGAAGGGGGAGTCTAAGAAGGAGATGTGAAGAGAAGGGAAGGGAGGATGGAAGGAGGTTTGAGAAAGAGGAATAGAAGATGATGGGGGTGTTGGGGATGATGGGGGTGGTGGTGGTGGTGGTGGTGGTGGTGGGGGAGGGTGGTGGTGGTGGGGGTGGTGATGGTGGTGGCAGGTGGTGGTGGGGGGGGGGTGATGGTGGGGGGTGGTATTGGTGGGGGTGGTGGTGGGGGTGGGGTGGGGATGGTGATGGTGGTAGTGGTGGTGATGGTGGGGGGTGGTGGTGATGGGGGTAGTGGTGGTGGGGGGTGAGGGTGATGGGGGGATGGTGGTGGGGGTGGTGGTGGTGGTGGGAATGGTGGTGTGGGGGTGGTGGTGGTGGTGGGGGTGGTGGTGATGGTGGGGGTGGTGGGGGGTAGGGATGGTGGTGGGGGGTAGGGGTGGTGATTGGTGGTGGTGGTGGTGGTGGTGGTGGTGATGGTGGTGGTGGTGGTGAGGGAGGTGGTGGTGGATGTGGTGGTGGTGGTTATGGGGGTGGTGGTGCAGGTGGGGGTGGTGGGGATGGGGGGTGATGGTGGTGGTAGGGGTGATGGTGGTGGTGGTGTGATGGTGGTGGTAGGGGTGGTGGTGGTGGGGGTGTGGGGATGGTGGTGGTGGTGATGGGGTGGGGGGGGGTGGGGTGGTGGTGGGGGTGGAGGTGATGGGGGTGGTGGTGGGGGTGGGGATGGGATGGGGGGTGGGGATGGTGGTGGGACAGGAATATTACAGTGGGGGTGGTGATGGGGATGGGGATGGTGGTAGGGAGGGTGGGAGAGAGAGATGGGAGAGAGAGAGAGAGAGAGAGAGAGAGAGAGGAGAGAGAGAGACATAACGGAGAAGAGATAGAGAAAAAATAAAACAAAGAAAAAGAAAAGAAAACAAGAAGAACGACGAAAGTTGAAGAAGAAAACAGCTTTAAAAATGGGGATACGAAAGACAGATTATAAGGAGAAAAAACAAATTGAAATAAAAGAAAGCAATTAGAGAGAAACGCGAAAATGAACAAACAAAAGAAAAAAGAAAAAAGAAAACAGATGAAGGGCGAAGTGACTCAGGAAATGACGATTAAAATTAAATTAATTAATTCATAAATCGATTGGTGCGCTGACTGATTTTACAACTGAATCAATGACTGACTGATAGATAATTTTTTTAAATGACAAAAACAGAAACAGAGACAAAAGATGATAAGGAGAGAGAGAGAGAGAGAGAGAGAGAGAGAGAGGGAGAGAGAGGAGAGGGAGGAGAGGGAGGAGAGGAAGAGAATGAGAGAGAGAGAGAGAGAGAGAGAGAGAGAGAGAGAGAGAGAGAGAGAGAGAGAGAGAGAGAGAGAGAGAGAGAGACAGACAGACAGACAGACAGACAGACAGAGAGTAAGAGTAAGAGAAGAGAGAAAGATAGAGATAGAGATAAAAGAGAAAGAGAGAGAGAGATAAGAGATAGAGAAAGAGAGAAGAGAGAGAGACAGAGATAAAAGAGAGAAAGAGAGAGAGAGAGATAGAGATAAAGAGAGAGAAAGAAAGAGAGAGGGGGTGGGGGAGAAGCAAAAAAAAAAAAAAAAAATCAATCAAAAAAGGTAAAGATAGACTAGCAAGCACAAAGAGCATAAAACACACGATACAACGAACGGCGAAAAAAATAGATAAACAAAAAATCAGCGAATTAAAAAAAAGAATAGCAGCTTGCGAAACAGGAAAAGGTTTACAACTTATGAAAAGGTTAAACGGCAACTGAGGTGTTAAATCATACCAGGCTTTTGTGTTTGTGTGTGTTGGGTAGTGGGGATGTGTGTGCGTGTGTGTGTGTGTCGTGTGTGTGTGTGTGTGTGTGTGTGTGTGTGTGTGTGTGTGTGTGTGTGTGTGTGTGTGTGTGTGTGTGTGTGTGTGTGTGTGTGTGTGTGTGTAAGTGTAAGTGTGTGTGCGCGTGTGCGTGTGCGTGTGTGCGCATTTTCTGTGATTTCATATACGATAATAAATTGAAATATACATAGAGTATTATGAAACGAGACACTGAGAAACAGCGACAGAATGGCAAAGGAACGGAGACAGAGAAAGAATGACGGAAAGAGAGACACAGATACAAACAGACAGACAGAAACAGACAGAGTGAAGAAGAAATAGAAAGAGAGACGGAAAAACATTGACAACAGCATGGTGATAAAGACGGAGATCGAGACGGAGAAAAAAAATGACAGAGACATAGTGATAAAGATGGAGACACGAGACAAATTGACAGACTGACAGAACAGTGACAGAGATAGAAACAGAGACAAAGACAAACTGACACAGAGACAGAGAGTGCCGGAGAAATGGACACACAGAAACAAACTGATGGAGAACCAACGTTAGACACATAGTGGCAGATAAATTAACAGAGACTGGAAGAGAAATACAGACAGGGACAGAAATTAAAAACAAAAACAGAGAAAGAATGACGGAAAAACGGAGACACAGACACAGAGAGAAGAGAATTGAAGGCTAATAACAAACGAGTGTAATTCAGAATAACTAACAAATGTCCTACAATTTCCTGCTTTTCTTTCACAATTCATATCCAATATATGCTTGCATTTGCTTGGGAGAGGAAGGGAGGGGGGGTGAGGGAGAGCGGGAGGGGGGAGAGGGGGGGAGGGAGGGGGGTGAGGGAGGGTGGGGGGGAGAGAGAACGAGAGAGAGAGAGAGGGGGGGAAGGGAGGATGGGAGGGAGGGAGGGGGGGAGGGCAGGAAGAGAGGGATGGGAGGGAGGAAGAGAGGAAGAGAAAGAGAGAGAGAGAAAGAAAGAAAAAGAGGGAGAGAGAGAGAAAGAAAGAAAAGGAGAGAGAGACAGCGAGTGAAAGAGACACAGAACGAACGAGCGAGCTACTGAAAAAAAAACAGAAAGACTAGAGAGAGAGAAAACGAACGAGCGAGCGAATAAAAGAGAGAGAAAACGAACGAGCGAGCGAATAAAAGAGAGAGAAAACGAACGAGCGAGCGAATAAAAGCGAGAGAGAAAACGAACAAGCGACTGAGAACAAAGTGGCACCCCACCGCAGCGAACATACGGCAGCCTAAAATTTCGGTGTTTTGCATCCGAATCAATTTATGAATTTCTGCCCCACTGAACGCACCCGAAGCCCATCACGCATGTAGGTTTTCAGCACATATTTTGCACTCGGAATTTCTCTAATAATGCAAGAAGAACCAGCCGGCCCAAACCCGCCCACAAAACCAGCTCGTATGTAAGGATTTACATCGCCATTCGTTCGCTGTTTTCTGAAATGTATGAGCTCCTTCGCAATACATTAATACAGCTATCGGAAATAAAACATATACTGGCACCACACCATGGGGCTACTTTCGTTTTATTTCTGAGTTTTTATCTCTTGTTTTTATTCTCTTGATTGATCTTTATTTATTTACTTATCTATTTACTTATTCACTTATTTATCTATTTATTTATCTATCATTATCACAGGATTGTAAAATTACCGTCTGATTTATTCTTGTTACTGGGTGTCCAAATACGACTAGCTGTAGATTCATTTCTATTGTATGAATTTTGAGGAAGATTCACCCATGAACTCATCATTGTATAAATAAAAAAGAAATATTCGTCCATGAAATCCTTGTTGTATAAATTTAAATAAAAATTCATCCACGAATTCATTATTGTACAAATATAAAGAAAGTTTCATTCATAAATTCATTATTGTAAAAATATTGAGAAAAAAAAACATACATGAATTCATTTTTGTACAAATATACAGAAATATTAATCCATGAATTCATTATATAAAAAAAAAACATATATATATATATATCATATACATAAATCATCAATGAAAATCCACTATTGTAAAAATATAGAGAAGATTAATTCATGACTACATTGCTCTCGTATAAACATTGTAAAAAGACATGAATGGGACTCAATTAATTCGCAGCCCAAAAATATGAGGCTTTCATGCGCAATCATACCTTCTTTTGTCTTGCATTTGTCATAACGAACGCTATTCACCAATCGCTGTTAATTTAGGTTTAAAGGATCTCAGATATCATCCAAAAGCGGGGGGGGGGGGGAGGGACTGCGATTACAAGAATTGCAATCATGAACCAACCTGACTTCAGTTGTAGCAAGTCGTAACAACCACACGAAAGCAAGACAAAGCAAAAACATAAACCACCATCCGGAAAAAAAAAATCATCATCCAAATACAAAAAGAAAAAAAAATCATCATCCAAATACAAAAAAAAATAATAAAAAAAATCATCATCCAAAGACAAAAAAAAAAATAAAATAGAAAAACTAAAACTAAATCATCATCTAAAAGCAAAACAAAACAAAACTTATACCCTCATCCAAAAAGAAAGCAAAATTAAACTTAAACTACCAACCCAAGACAAAACAAAACCAAACTTAAACCACCATGCAAAAAGAAAGCAAAAACAAACATAAACCACTATCCGAAAACAAAAAAAAAAAAAAAAAAAAGCTATAAGCCACCACTGAAAACAAAACAAACATAAACCACCATCCGTAAACAAAACAAAACAAAAACATCAACCACCACCCGAAAGCAAAAGAAAACAAAACAAGAACATAAACCATCCGAAAAAAACATAAACCACCACCCAAAAACAAACAAAAAAAACAACACAAAACGCTATCCGAAAAAAAGAAGAAGAAAAATCAACAGCACAAACTGCATAAAAAAAAAGAAAAATAGAAAAAAGTAAAAAGAAGAAGAAATGAAAGATATACATATAAAAAAAATTCTCATCAACATAAACAAGCGCTGTTCCAGCCCAATGGCTAAAGCGGCCAGAGAATCCTAGAGAAAAGTATCCGAGTCTCCAGAAGCCAGACCCCTCGGCGCCATCTTCAAGACAGCCCTGAAGGATGTCGCTTTCAGGGTACACGCGAAGGGACTTTCTGGGTCTTTCAGGGACTTTCGGGGACTTACAGGGACTTTCGGGGACTTTCGGGGACTTACGGGGACTTACAGGGACTCTCAGGGACTTACGGGGACTTACAGGGACTTTCTAGGTCTTTCAGGAACTTTCGGGGACTTTCAGGGACTTTCGGGGACTCTCAGGGACTTTCGGGGACTTACAGGGACTTTCGGGGACTTTCAGGGACTTTCTGGGAGTCCTTAGGGCGCGCTAAGGATGTGCATTCGGGATCTTAAGTTATTTTTGGGTTGGGTTTGGTTTGGGTAAGTTAAGGAAGCTTAAGTTAGGTTGGTTTACTGTGTTGGTTTGGTCTATGTTATGCTGTTATTTGGTAAGTTAGGGTAGGTTTGGTAAGCTTTAAG
>NC_091588.1:21021578-21024078 GCF_042767895.1 Penaeus vannamei
TAAGAAAATTGTTGAATAGATAACCGAAACACGCCATCAAACACCACACCACATAGAACCAGCATACTTTTCTTTAAATTATTTCAAAATATAATCTCGAGGCGCCATTTCGCTGAAGCCGAGCAAACCAAGAACCACTCAAGACGCTTACATTATATATCAAGCTCCCACGCGCACCCTCCGAAGACGGGAGAAAAAAATCTTGACAAATACCCCCTCTAACTTTCCAAAACCTCGAGGCGTCCCCATACCCCGCGCTTCCTTGAACACTCTACTTAAGCCACGAACGAACGAGCGAAACGGAGTAAAGGAGGGGAATAGGAGTGTGGGGGAGAAGGAGAGAATAGCTAGAAAAGGAAATAAGTATTAGAATAAAAGAAGGAGCGAAACCCCCTTGCATGGTTTAAGCCTCGGGAATCAACCGAAGGGATTTTACAGTCCACTGTGCCGTCCACCAACACCCCCTTCGCAGCTCTCTAAGGATGCCTCGCCTTTCCCCTAACATTCCTGTACATATTTCTCCAGCTGTCAGGTTCTTCTAAAAGTTCCTCAACGCATTTTCCTTTCGGTGGTTATAGCAGCCGCCTGTCGACATCTCTAATCCCTAATCCGTTTATGCTAGACAATCCTCTTCCCTTTTCGCACTTGTAAATCACAGATGGATACCATAGAGCCGAGGATTCATTCATCAGCTCTTGGGGAGAATTATGAATGGACGTGATAAAGCTTGGAATTCATTCGTCAGTGACAGGCACTGGCAAGGCGCTCTGGATCATATCAAAACGAGGGCCTTCGATCGCTGCCGTGTGAAATATCGCCTCGTCTTTGATGCTTCCGCCATGTGTGTATTCTTAAGCAGTATTTGCGAAGCTCAAGATTTCCCGGGAGTATTCGGCAGTAACGAAATCCGCTGGACACCACGAGCGTTATTCTTTATTTTCGTTTTTTCCTTTTCTTTTTGTGTTGTATGCTGTCCAATTCTTCTTTCTACTCCCTTCACTTCCCCTCAAAAGCCACTTAGTATTTGTCCGAATGGTAAGGAAGATGAACATTACGTTATGATTAAAACGAACGACCCCATCACCGGCCACCAACGGAAAACCATCAAAAAATGAAAAACCGTCAAATGACACCGAGTTCCCCTCTCGTTGCCAGGTGTCGCCAGCGTGCAAATCTGTGTCATAACCCGACAAAGTGGTTGCAATGTGTTTCACTTTTGGTTTGACCTTGCAAAATGTTGCATGATAAAACGAGAGCAACAGATCTCCCTCATACGTCCCGATGGAAAAAAAAATATATATATATATATCATGGACCGGTACGAAAATATTGCAGGCAATATGTTTTGTTTAATTTTTGCCAGCGAACTATGACCTATGAATATTTTGTGGCCCGTTGTGATTTCATTCTGTTAAATCTGTTTTGTCTTTCATTTTTACGCGTTTGCCAAAGTGCAGGCATTTCCGCGATCAACTGTTGATTTCCACTTTCCATAATGTCCCGGAATTGCCGTTAACGTCCAATTAACTTTATTCAGAATTTTCTTTTTCTTCGTTTTATTAAATATATTAACCTTTGGCACCATTTCCATGATTCGCAATGATCATCTTGCACCATTTTTTATCCTCTGCCATTACCATTTCGCACCATTTCCATTCTTCACTATTCCCTCTTCCTTTCTTTCTTCACTCGCACTTTATTCCATGCATCAGTGTCATATCTTTCCACTTCACTTTTCTTTTCCTTTCATCTCTATTCATCTCGCGAAACGAACACTTTTAATCCAATCTTCATTCGCTTCGATTTCCTTCTACTTAAAGATTCCAGATATTCTTGATTCTGCCATTCTTCCTCGGTTTATTCCGGCTTCTTTTTCGTTTCCGTTCCACCTCAACATTCCTCCTCTGATCTCTTTCACTTATGGTTTCTTCTTCTTCTCCAATTTTCCTTTCTTTTCTCTGACTTTTCCTTCGCTTTTTCCTGTCAGGATAAACTACGTATTTTCTGCCGTTTCTCCTCTCCCGTCTCTTCTTTCTTTTTCTTTTTTTTCTATTCTTATCTCCCTTCTTTTGCGTTTTATTCTTGCGTGTTTCTTTAATAATATATACGATAATTATTAACCAACTACTATTTTTATTCCTATATCAACATTTTCTTTCTTTTTCTTTCTTTCTTCTTATTTTTTCCTTTTCTCTTATACATTTTCTTTCCTTCTTCTGAATAAACCCGACACATTTTATTATCATTATTAAGCAACCATCTTCCTATTTTTTCTCTTTTCAATTTTCTCGCTTTGTTTTTACTTTTTGTGAATAAATAAAACACTTTTATTATTATTTTTATTAACCAAATTCTACCTTTCTATTTTTTTCCCTTTTCTCTCTTACATCTTTTCTTTTTCTTCTCAATAAAACCGACACTTTGACCAGCTTTATCGGTAACCAAACTCAATCTTCCTCTTTTTTCCCTATTTTTTCTCTTCCTCTTGTCTTCCCTCCCT
>NC_091588.1:21069078-21071578 GCF_042767895.1 Penaeus vannamei
TTTCCTTTCTCTGGCTCAAAATACCAACGCAAGGACAAAGACACAACGGTGGTTCTTATTTTGCGATGAAGGAAGTTTGGAAGCCCAGAAATTGGTGTTGTCAGCTGCTAACTAAATAAGGCCCTGTCACACTATCACTTTTTCCGTCAATTTTTTGCGTTTCGCTGTTGCGACCTTTTCCGTCTGACTAATTTCCGTGTTGATCTTGTGCTGTTAATAAATTAAATAGGATGAGTGAATGTAAGCATAAGCTAATGTTTTAGAACATTCGTATACACAATATACATCATCATATATTTCTTTAAATAACGTAATATGTATGAGAATGTTCGTGTGATTCCCGGGACCTCACTCCGATAGCGCCATGTTTGTTTACATGATTCTCATACGGAGTTCATTCGGAAACGCAAAAAAAATTGACGGAAAAGTGCTAGTGTGATAGGGCCTTAAGTCGAAACAGCTCCGTAATTGTATTCTAGAATCCTCATGTTCAACATTTTCACATTGCTTTGCACGAAAGACTGTCCTATTTTTACACTGCTTTGTGTGAAATTTCTCTCCATTTCCACGTTGCTTTGTGTGAAGATTTCCTATTTTCACCGCTTTGTGTGATAATTTGTCCTGTATTTTGCTGTAACCTCAGAAGGATTACAACACATGCCTAATCAGAACTTCTAGATACTGAATGGAATGTTAAAATCTATTTCAGTTATAGTAAAGTATTTGTTTATTAAGTCATTCATCTTTGCTTCTACCACTACTAGTATCATCATTATTAGTATTACTATTACTATTAGTAGTAGTATTACTGTTATTATTATTATCAATATTATCGTTATTATTATTATTACTGCTACTGCTACTACTACTATTATGATATATATATATATATATATATATATATATATATATATATATATATATATATATATGAATATATATACATATATATATATATATATATATATATATATATATATGTATGTATAAATATGCATTTATATATACATATATATTTTTTCTTTTTTTTAATGTATAATTACATAGGTATATATGTGTATAACTGTGAATATATATACATTATGTATAAATGTATATATACATGTATACACACATCATCATCAGGGACCTAACGCCGACGGGGGCACATAGCCGCATCCACCCTTCGTTTCCACCTACGAGGATCCCTCTTGGCAAGCCGCCAGGCAGGGATTCGGCCCATCTCAAGCTCTTCATGACAGGTTTGATCGATCTACCCAAGCCATGATTTCTTAGGTCGTCCCACAGGCTTGAGTTGGCGATCACGGATTGTGCAGCTAACAGGTCTTGCGGAAGGACCTAGTGCAAAAGGCATCAAGACGAGACTCCAAGGCACAAGATAACGTCCGGGTTTCACCACCATATAGTATGACATTAACAGGTCCTTGAAGATGCGTAGCTCGGTCTTCTTGCACAGGTACCGGCATCTCCAAATACTCAATGAACCGAACCACAGAACCGTACCCTTACCCGACCCTACTTAGAGCCCTAGAATCAACACGTTTGTCGCCTATCATCAAGCATATCATCATTGCGAAATCCTATATGACATGCTACCCCTTGTAACTCTTTTTCATAATAGAATTACAGTATAACCCTCAGTAATATAGTAGACATAGGATCCGATTTCAAACATTGCTCTCGGTTATTTCCTCTCATAGTCCGCGGTCTACATATATTCGCAAATAATAATAATAATAATAATAAAGATAAAACGTATCTTTACTCGGGAGTATATGAAACCGAAATAATCTTTAAGAGTTTATGCGGAAGAGTTTGTAATTTTCAAAGCTCGGAACAGAAGCTTCATAAAGTATTCGATCAGCGTCTAAGAGTTGCTATGGCTGGGACCTCATAGCAACATTAGCAACGGAGATCACTCAGACCGCAAAATTAGTAATGGAGATCACATAGACCTTTTGTAACGCCATCATTCCACTTTATTCAGAGGAACTACCAAGAAAAGTATCAATATCAGGTATTTCGAAGCCAACCGTGTCCCTGCTAACCTAACGACCACCAGAAACAAGGACAGAAGGCGAGCTCTATCTATCTACCTTTCCGTCCATCTATCTATCTGCCTTTCTGTCTAGTCTATCTGTCTACCTATCTACCTATCTATCTATCTGCCTTCCTGTCTATCTGTCTATCTATCTACCTTTCCGTCCATCTATCTATCTGCCTTTCTGTCTAGTCTATCTGTCTACCTATCTACCTATCTATCTATCTGCCTTCCCGTCTATCTGTCTATCTATCTATCTACCTATCTATCTGTCTATCAGTCAGTCAGTCAGCCTATCGGTATGCGACCTAGATTCACGACTTAAGAAGGTCAATCCATTGAAGAACTAAAAATCAGCTCGCTATATCAGAGACAAAAAGGAAGTTTGCATTAAAGTGCGTGAATACCGTGAGCTAATGAAGCCGTTTGATCCTCAGCGCCGTCACAGCTGATTGGGTT
>NC_091588.1:21081578-21086578 GCF_042767895.1 Penaeus vannamei
ACCGTTTATAAAATCAGGAAGACATAGAGTTTTGAAGTTAAATGTTAGAAGTTAGGTATTAACCCACAGATACTGAGCACTCGAAACGATCTGACTTCGGCATTTTGTTATCTAGAATTTCAAAAGCGTGCGAGCGGGTTTATCATCATTTTTATCATTACTTTCATTATCATTATTAATCATATCATCTTTGTTATCACTACTGTTATTAGTATTATTAACATCATTATTATTGTCTTCATTATCGTTAACATTTTTATTATTATCATCATTTTAGTCAAAGTGCTTGATTCCCAAAAACATGCGAGACAGTGTGATAGTCTAGTGCATGGATTATACGTATGTAGCTAATAATAATGAAAATACTATTTTATCTCCATATACGCCCCCTCAAATACACTCGTAAACACACACACACACACGCACACGCACACACACACACACACGCACGCACATACACGCACACGCACACACACACACACACACATACACACACACACATACACACGCAAACACATACACAAAACACACCCACATGCACAAAAAAAACATACATACAACCACACTACACAAACTAACAAACACACACACACGCGAACAAGCTAATTGCCCCACGGCAGCGTAAGAGCTACTTTGCCCAGCCTCTCGTTTAGCCAAAGCCGGGGAAGTAAACCATCTCTTAACTTTAAAACAAGCGTGTCAAAGGCTTGTTTGTAAGCGAACTGAGGATGGTACGAGTGCACTATATACCGGCGAGATAACGTCACTGGAACAAAAAGGTCGTTTTTTGAAATTTTATGGTGACCGAGATAAAAGGATCCGTTTCTAAAGTGTATTTGGGATAAAATAGTGTTATGTATAAGGAACGAAAGGGCTATTAGGTTCATGAAAGAAAGGGTATGATAGAGGTAGTATTCTCTTCAAAGGCAAAAGGCTTGTTAGATTTTGTACAAAAGGGTTAGCTGGAGTTTGCCATGTCACTATGTAGTCATTCTCTCGTTTTAACGTTAGTAGAATTATAGTTTATAGTAAATTGTTTTCTTTATCATTTCAGCTCCTAATCACACACAAGAACACAATCACAGACACACTTCAGAACACCTGTTTCCTCTCCTCTTAAATTAGCATAATTAATGAACTCTGAGCTAATTGTTTTTACTATTGCTAATCACAATAAAATGCCGACTCAGTAACACGTGAAAGATATATTAGATGAACTGAAAACAAGGCATTTTCAGTACTTTTTATCTTATAATCAAAACGACAGACGTGTCAACACTTGAAAGATACGAAATGCAGAACATTGCAGAACGAAAATACAAGCATTGCAACGCACAGTTAAAACAAAACACTGCCACAATAGAAGTCAAATAAAATAGCTTTTATTCCTTGTCAAATACAATAGCTTTTATTCCGTTTCTGTTGAGGCAAAATCTCATTTTAACAGGACTTCACATCCACTTTAGAGAGACGCTGAAAATTTACTTAGGAGCTAAATACGGTAGTGCTCATTATTAAAGTATATAGCGTGTTCTAAATTCTAGCAATATGCACATTTCACTGTATGAATGCATACGACTTTTAAGTTGTTATTCACATGGATTCATCTTGATGTATGAATCACATACATGATAAATCCCACGGTATGTATCATACGCACCGAAAACGCATTCCCTGTAAATCTATGGGGTGGTTTATAGCCGGCACTAAATCAAATATCTGAATATATATATATATATATATATATATATATATATATATATATATATATATATATATATATATATATATATATATATATATACTTTTTCCGGCAGATCAGAGGAAAATTCAGATTTATAAACCGATTATATTTAGTCCAACGGTTATATCATTATATCTATCAGATTATACTCACAAAAGAAAAAAAAATGTTTTCAATACATCTTCCATTCGTAGTTTTTAAAACGCAAACTCTTCTATGTGTTCCAATACATCTAAAGTCGTAAGGACCAAAAATAAGGCCGTTTTATGGGGATTTACGACTATCTTCCCCTCGATGAAATCAAAGCGTGGAATTATATCATTATATTCAAGAATCAATTGTGTTTTCAAATCCGAAAGTGAAAGCGATGAAGTGCAAAAATATATACATGATTTGCAGAACTATCTGTGAAATCCATAAACAAGTGATTTTCCAATAATTTGTGGAAACAGATTTAAAGAACTAAATGTTGATACCAGACGGGGCCCTTGAGCAAATAGGGTAGACATGTGAAAATGGTTTTAAGAGTCATGTTACCCTCCTAAAAGCTCGATGGCGGCTCATTTGCATAATTTGCGGTCATTTTCACTCGGGCGAAATATCAGGACCATTTTCATAACTGTATAGATGTGATTGACCAAAAGAGCCCAGAGGAAATAATAAGGGGTAATTTTCACTCGGGCGAAATATCAGGACCATTTTCATAACTGTATAGATATGATTGACCAAAAGAGCCCCGAGGAAATAATAAGGGATCATTTTCACTCGGGAGAAATACCAGGGTCCCTTGCAGTCGGGACAAATATCAGGAACAGGTAAGTAAGTCTGTGAGCTATTTCATACCAAATATTACATGAACCAACTTTCAACATGAATGAATTTACTGACCGTTTTATAAAATCGGGAAGACATAGAGTTATGAAGTTAAATGTTAGAAGTTAGGTATTAACCCACAGATACTGAACACTCGAAACGATCTGACTTCGACATTTTTTTAATCTAGAATTTCAAAAGCGTGCGAGCGGGTTTATCATCATTATTATCATTACTTTCATTATCATTCCTATTCGTATTAGTTTTGTTATCCTTATCACTACTGTTATTAGTATTATTAATACCATTATTATTGTTTTCATTATCGTTAACATTCTTCTTATTATTATCATCATTTTAGTTAAAGTGCCTTGATTCCCAAAAGCATACAAGGCAGTGTGATAGACTGGTGCGTGGATTATATATGTATGTAGCTAATAATAATCAAAATATTATTTTATCTCCATATAAGCCCCCCTTAAACACACTTGTAAACACACACACACACATACACACACACACACACACCCAAGCAAACACACATACACAAAACACACACACACACACACTCACACAAACAAACACACATACACAAAACACACGCACATGCACAGAAAACAACAACATACAACCACCCTACACAAACAAACAAACACACACACGCGAACAAGCTAATTGCCCCACGGCAGCGTAAGAGCTACTTTGCCCAGCCTCTCGTTTAGCCAAAGCCGGGGAAGCAAACCATCTCTTAACTTTAAAACAAGCGTGTCAAAGGCTTGTTTGTAAGCGAACTGAGGATGGTACGAGTGCACTATATACCGGCGAGATAACGTCACTGGAACAAAAAGGTGTTTTTTTTTTATTTTATGGTGACCGAGATAAAAGGATCCGTTTCTAAAGTGTATTTGGGATAAAACAGTGTTATGTATAAGGAACGAAAGGGCTATTAGGTTCATGAAAGAAAGGGTATGATAGACGTGATATTCTCTTCAAAGACAAAAGGCTTGTTAGATTTTGTACAAAAGGGACGGCTGGAGTTTGTCATGTGCCTATGTAAAGACATGGTCATTCTCTCGTTTTAACGTTAGTAGAATTATAATTTATAGTAAATTGTTTTCTTTCTCATTTCAGCTCCTAATCACACACGAACACAATCACAGACACACTTCAGAACACCCCTTCTCTCTCCTCTGAAATTAGCATAATTAATGAATTCTGAGCTAATTGTTTTTACTATTTCTAATCACAATAAAATGTCAACTCAGTAACACGTCAAAGATATATTAGATGAACTGAAAACAAGGTATTTTCAGTACTTTTGATCTCATAATCAAAACGTCAGACGTGTCAACACTTGAAAGATATGAAATGCAGAACATTGCAGAACGAAAATACAAGCATTGCAACGCACAGTTAAAACAAAACACTGCCACAATAGAAGTCAAATAAAATCGTTTTTATTCCTTGTCAAGTATAATAGCTTTTATTCCGTTTCTGTTGAGGCAAAATCTCATTTTAACAGGACTTCACATCCACTTTAGAGAGACGCTGAAAATTTACTTAGGAGCTAAATACGGTAGTGTTCATCAATAAAGTATATAGCGTGTTCTAAATTCTAGCAATATGCACATTTCACTGTATGAATGCATACGACTTTTAAGCTGTTATTCACATGGATTCATCGTGATGTATGAATCACATACATGATAAATCCCACGTTATGTATCATACGCACCGAAAACGCATTCCCTGTAAATCTATGGGGTGGTTTATAGCCGGCACTAAATCAAATATCTGAATATATATATATATATATATATATATATATATATATATATATATATATATATATATATATATATATATATATATATATATATATATATATAATTTTTTTTCTGGCAGATCAGAGGAAAATTCAGATTTATGAACCGATTATATTTAGTCCAACGGTTATATCATTATATCTATCAGATTATACTCACAAAAAAAGAAAAAAAATATTTTCAATATATCTTCCATTCGTAGTTTTTCAAACGCAAACTCTTCTACGTGTTCCAATACATCTAAAGTCGTAAGGACCAAAAATAAGGCCGTTTTATGGGGATTTACGACTATCTTCCCCTCGATGGAATTATATTATTAATTCAAGAATCAATTGTGTTTTCAAATCCAAAAGTGAAAGCGATGAAGCATAGAAATATACACATGATTTGCAGAACTATCTATGAACTAAATAAACAAGTAATTTCCCAATTATTTGTGGACACAGATTTAAAAAATTAAATTTCCTCGAAAAGATTCACAGAAATAGTTTCAAAAACAGATTCACAACAAAAGAAGTTCCCCCGATAATACATTCAACTGAAAAAAGGTACAAATCCGAAGCAGTATCGAACATCATGGTCAATTCACAGTATTTCCAGGTAAAGTTATTGCCTTA
>NC_091588.1:21091578-21096578 GCF_042767895.1 Penaeus vannamei
GAACAGCAGGAACAGGATGCACAACGTTCAGCGCTCGTAATTAGATGCTGAACAATGATCACGGGAAGATCTCATGGATATCCCCCCCCCCGCCCCCTCGGTGTGCGTGTGCAAATGAACATGAAGAAGAAAGGACATTTGCGTGGTCATTAATCATGTTTCCAGGCGCGACTCGGAATGACCAGTGGTGGCAGTACCCTATTGTATTCTATTTTGAACAATATTGCACTCTTTTGAACAATATTTTGAACAAAATTGGAATCTTTTGAACAATATTTTGAATATTGCACCCTTTTGAACAATATTTTGAACAATATTGGACTCTTGAACAATATTTTGAACAATATTGCACTCTTTTGATCAATATTTTGAACAATATTGCACTCTTTTGATCAATATTTTGAACAATATTGCTTCTTCTCTTGATATTGTATTGTCTCATTCGCAGCCAAGAAGGACGGAAGGTCTCCAATAAATGTGTCAAATGCTGTTGTCATAGCAGTAACGTATTTCCAGTCATGCGTGAAGAAGACGGAGAAATGACAGAAAATTAATGAGAAAAGTGTGAGGGAATGGGCAAAGGTGAGGGAAAGAAAGAGGCGGAAAAAAGGAAGGGAATAAACGAAGAGAGAGAGAGAGAGAGTGAGATAGAGATAGATAGATAGATAGATAGAGAGAGAGAGAGAGAGAGAGAGAGAGAGAGAGAGAGAGAGAGAGAGAGAGAGATTGAGGAAAGGGACATGTAATTACCATTCACACTATCCATAATATCAATATCCATAGAATAATGGAATATATGTCAATGGTATTGCTATTCTCTGAAGGCTGGTTACCATAAGACACTCCAGCACTAATACTACGACCATTTTTCCTATTACTACTGCAGTTGTTACTACTACTACTATTACTAATACCTCAGTTACTGATGCTGTTACTACTATTATTACTATTAGTACTACCGCTGCTGAAAATGAAATCTCTCTCTCTCTCTGTCTCTCTCTCTCTCTGTCTCTCTCTGTCTCTCTCTCTCTCTCTCTCTCTCTCTCTCTCTCTCTCTCTCTCTCTCTCTCTCTCTCTCTCTCTCTCTCTCTCTCTCTCTCTCTCTTCCTCTCTCTCCCTCTCTCTCTCTCTCTCTCTCTCTCTCTCTCTCTCTCTCTCTCTCTCTCTCTCTCTCTCTCTCTCTCTTATATATATATATATATATATATATATATATATATATATATATATATATATATATATATATATATGTAAGTATATATATGTATATATATTAATAAAAAAACAAAAAACAAAGATGATATCAAGAATTGAGATTATGAACATGAACAATGACACAGCATTATTATCAATGATAACAATAATTTAATTATTAATTAAATATTAATTAAATATTAATTAAACAATGATTAAATATGAAGTGGCATTCTGAACAAGGACAAAAATGCAGACATTAATAATAAAGCACACGGATACATACACGCGCACGTACACACACATGGACACATACTCACAAACACACGAGGACACACACATAAATAAATCATAGACATACACATCCGCAAGCAAACAAACAAACAAAAACAAAGACATCCGCACTGCAAACGACGATTATTTTTCCCGGCTTTTCATAACAACAAACAAATGAAATAAATAAATAAATAAATAAATAAACGAGAAAATTTCGATCCCATATCGCCTTTGGCAAAATATGTAGAAATGTAAAAAGGCACCATATCTTCACTATCTGGTATAGAATGCCATGTCCTTCAGTCATACATGCAATATACATACATACAAACACCGAGACACACACACTTTCTCTCTCTCTCTCTCTCTCTCTCCTTCTCTTCCTTCTCCGCCTCTCTCGCTCTCTCCAATTTCTCCTCCTTCTCCGCTTCTCTGTCTGTCTGTCTGTGTCTGTCTGTCTCTGTTTCTCTCTCTCTCTCTCTCTCTCTCTCTATCTCTCTCTCTCTCTCTCTCTCTCTCTCTCTCTCTCTCTCTCTCTATATATATATATATATATATATATATATATATATATATATATATATATATATATATATATAAATATATTTCAGCAAGGGATTTTCCTTTCGGGAAACTTCGTAACTTCAACAGGAAAAGTAACACCACCACCACGTGTTCTCTTGTGAAGGAAACTAAGCCTTTACCTTTGCCCGGAGATCCTGCGTTGTACATGAAGGAAACGTTGTTGTAAAGAGCGTGTGGTACAACCCACACATCGAGAGTTACACCTCGAACTCTCGATATGTGGGTTGTACCACAAGCTCTTTGCAACACCTTTTCCTGGAACACGTGGGAAAGTCTTTTGCTTTCATGGTGCTTTCTTTGTTTTATAGGCTGTTTAAACCATTATTTTCTTGGAGTATTTGATAGGTTGATAATTACATTGGTTTAACCATTACTTTGCTTTAATCGTTTAGCTGCAATTCTTGAATTCCAAATAATCCCTCTTAAATTTCTTGTATATCTTTTTTTTTTACACTATTGGGGACCAATTTTATGTTTTAATTCTTGCTATTTTACTTATGTTTTGGTCTTTTTTATCTTATTAGAACTGATGTTGAAGTTAGTAACTTCCAAACGTCTGAATGAATAAAATGATGTTCGCAGCTGCGTCGGTGTTACTTTTTCTCTTGAAGTATATATAGCATATGTATATATATATATATATATATATATATATATATATATATATATATATATATATATATATATATATATATATGTATATATATACATATATACATACATACACACACACACACACACACACACACACACACACACACACACACACACACACACACACACACACACACACACACATATATATATATATATATATATATATATATATATATATATATATATATATATATATACATATTTATATGTGTGTGTGTGTGTGTGTGTATGTGTGTGTGTGTGTGTATTCTCTCCTATTTTTGCGCAAGAGATTCTCTATTTCTCCCAAGGACTAAAGATAAAATATTCTATCCACTCTTCCTTAATCTCTATTTTTGCTCTCTTTCATCCTGTAAAGGGATTACTCGATCCCCAGCTGCATAGGAAACCTTTAGCCTTAGAAACGCCAATTTCATCTCGCCATACACACCTATACATCATTCAATGAAGCGATTGAATAAAAATGCCAGCTGTGAACCAATGCAAAAGAAAAAGTGGGATAGGTTTAACGTTTGGCAGAGTGGAGGAGATTGGAGCAAGGAATAAGAAAAGGGGAAAGGAGAAAGATTTGTCTTTTGTTGTGCGGGAAGAAAGGGGAGATGTGAAAGCATTCCTATTGACTTTTAAGATTCGAGGGATTGTTGCAGTCAGAACGAGCCGATGTATATGTTATAGACGAAGGAACACACCTACGGTTACACATATACATACTCACGCTTATGCACACGTACACACGCACATGCACGCAAGCAGGCACACGCCCATGCACTCACTTACATACAGACAATGCCTATGACTGGGAATATATGTCTGAGTTAATATATTTATGTGTATCAGAAACATATATTTTGGTTCATTTAGACCAGCAGTTCTTATTTATTTTTATCATTTTATGCCATACCCCCTTTTCACTTTCTAGAGCATCCTATAAAATGGTGCAAAATATTATAAAAATTCTATAAAATAATTTTTTAACTATATCGTCGAGGGAGAAAATGCTTATGGAAAGGTGTGAAAATTTAAATGACTTGAGTTATGGCTTTCTCTCTCTCTGTTTCTTTGTGTGTGTGTGTGTGTGTATGTGTGTGTGTGTGTGTGTGTGTGTGTGTGTGTGTGTGTGTGTATGCGTGTGTGTGTGTGTGTGTGTGTGTGTGTGTGTGTGTGTGTGTGTGTGTGTGTGTGTGTGTGTGTGTGTGTGTGTGTGTGTGTGTGTGTGTGTGTGTGTGTGTGTGTGTGTGTGTGTGTGTGTGTGTGTGTGTGTGTGTGTGTGTGTGTGTGTGTGTGTGTGTGTGTGTGAGAGAGAGAGAGAGAGAGAGAGAGTATGTGTGTGTGTAACGATGAAATTACGGCTTTACATTCTACACTTAAGGTGAACTGGGTGAACTGACGAATAATTTCGTATGAATAGCTGTTTCGTACCTACGTAACAGGATATAATGATTAGTTAAAAACAACAACACTGTCATATAAAAAAGTATTAAAAAATACTAGTAACACAAAAAATGATGTATTGTGACCTGAAGTGGGCAACACCATTTCTCGCAAGAGTTGGTAGCTATTTTTGGTTTACATTTTTGATTTACGAAAATCAACATGGCGTCCTCTCTTCACTTTCTCTTGCCCGTCCCAGATTTCTCCAGGATGGAACTGAAAATAAAGCAGATGAAATTACGTTGGCGTTTAATCCCGTAGCCTCGGGTCCAACTCGTGCTACCCAACGGCTGTGAAGGATTAAGGATATGAGTAACGATAAACTTTTCCTCTTCGTTAAACTGTCAAATGTCACATTGCCTCTGATCCCCCCGGGCTTCGGTCCATCAAACCAACTTTCCAGATGTTTGTCTGTTTTTTTCCCCCGATTTGTGATACAATAGATGGTTTTACGTCTTACTTCCAAGTTCTCTTTTTCAGGTTAGAGACTTTTTACCCTGTGGGTTTGCCTTTCCTAAACTTGGACTGTAAGCAGTTCAGTTTGGTAAACAAGGTAACTTCCGAAGCCGTTAAAGTCAATTCTATTTTATTATTATTATTATTGTTATTATTTTTTCTTATGCTCATCAGAGTCTATACAATATCACTGTTTTATGAGAAGTACAGTACCAAGAACATATAGTGTATGTTCATTTACATCCTGAACTTTCTGAAACCTGATGGAACATGCATTGTAATCATGTGCACTCGGACATATCATAACACTGATTTGGCAGTGACGAGAAACTGCTTGTTAACTCCACACTCATTCAGGTTCTCACCAGTCAGCTAGTTGGTCTGTGTGATGCCAGCTTCAC
>NC_091588.1:21101578-21106578 GCF_042767895.1 Penaeus vannamei
TCTTTCTGTATTTCTTTTTGTCTATCGTCTACTGATTTCAGCGAACGATAATCTAATTATAAAATATTTCATGCAGGAAGCATACGCCATGAGCATTGATATTATAGTCGCTTTCCAATTTCAAATTGTGTAATTTTTCTTGTATTAAAGGAGAAGCCATGATTTTCAATTTATGAGCGGGGGGGGGGTCGAATGTATTGCTGTGCCTTAAGTCTGTTTTAATGCTTTTGCAGCATAACAAACAAAGCAGTTATGGGGGTAATGGTACAGAAAGCATTACACATACCCTGCTCTGATATGGAAATAAGAAGTTGCAGGTTTGTTGACTTAAATAGTAGGGGGAGTTCAATGGGAGTTGTGTATGTAAGTTCGAGTGTGTGTGTGTGTGTGTGTGTGTGTGTGTGTGTGTGTGTGTGTGTGTGTGTGTGTGTGTGTGTGTGTGTGTGTGTGTGTGTGTGTGTGTGTGTGTCTGTCTGTCTGAGGGTGAGCGTGAGGGAGAGTTTATGAGTGTATATATGTTTCTTTTTAAGTCTGTGAGTGTGAGTTTGAGAGTGTGAATGTGTGTGTGTGTGTGTGCGTGAATCTGAGTTTCGAGTTTGTGATTGGTGATGTGACTGTGTATGGGTGTGTGTCGGTGTGTGTGAGTGTGAAAGTGTTGGTAAAGTTTGGCCGTTAAGATGGTGACTGCCAGTTTGAGGCCATTAAAGTCAACGCTCGTAGGTTATACTAAAACGTTTCCGGAACAGTATCATAAACAGTTTCATAAAGTTTTAAAAGCAAAACAATAATATTTTATACGTTTATGTATATTTCTTTTCTAAGTGTTTTGATCTCTGATGCAAATACCAATTAGCACACACTCTCACACACACACACACACACACACACACACACACACACACACACACACACACACACACACACACACACATATATATATATATATATATATATATATATATATATATATATATATATATATATATATATAGAGAGAGAGAGAGAGAGAGAGAGAGAGAGAGAGAGAGACAGACAGACAGACAGACAGACAGACAGAGAGAGAGAGACACAGACAGACAGAGAGAGACCACAACGGTAGAAATAGAAAGAGACAGATAGACAGACTGATAATGAGATATAATCAAAGTTATCACGCGTACATGAGCACATTGGATCATCAGAACAAAGCGGTCGGCTTCGTTTTAATAAGTTATTACTTAGAAGTATCCGAAGCATCTATGAGAACGTTGCTGACGCTTCGAAAAAATCAAGAAGTCTATCTCCTTTCAGTTAATTGTATTACTGTATGATACTTCAGGGAAAGGATGGTTTCAATACATGTATATATATAGAGAGAGAGGTATGTGTGGGTGTTTATGTGCGTGCGTGTGTGAGTGTGAGTGTGAGTGTTTGTGTGAGTGTGAGTGTTTGTGTGTGAGTGTGGGTGTGTGTGTGTTTGTGTGTGTGCATTTGAGTGTTTGTGTGAGTGTGAGTGTGAGTGTGTGTGTGTGCGTGTGTGTTTATGTGTGTGTGTGTGCTCTCTTTTTATTAAGCTATTACCAAATCTATCATCGAATTTTACGCAGACTCTCGCTTAGACCAGTTATTTATTAATTTCAGTGTAGGTGTATATATAGTTCTCAACGTACCTTGTGAGACACGGTTATGCACCTTTTGTACTTCTTTGTAAATTTGCCTGTCGTCCACTGGTTGTAATAAATTCACTGAATCAGATCATAAACTCTCTCTCTCTCTTTCTCTTTCTCTTTCTCTTTCTCGCTCTCTGTCTCTCTCTCTCTCTCTTTCTCTCTCTTTCTCATATATAAGAATTTAGACAATATCAGATCATCAACTCTCTCTCTCTCTTTCTCTTTCACTCTCTCTCTTTCTCTCTCTCTCTCTTTCTCTCTCTTTCTCATATATAAGAATTGAGACAATATCAGATCATCAACTCTCTCTCTCTGTCTGTCTGTCTGTCTGTCAGTCTGTCTCTCTCTCTCTCTCTCTCTCTCTCTCTCTCTCTCTCTCCCTCTCTCTCTCTGTCACACACACACACACACACACACACACTCTCTCTCTCTCTCTCTCTCTCTCTCTCTCTCTCTCTCTCTCTCTCTCTCTCTCTCTCTCTTTCTCATATACAAGAATTTAGACATTATGAAGGTAAAATTGATAAATTGAAATGCCTTATCATATGCCAATGGTATATGTGATAGCAAGAAAGCATTCCTTGTGCTTATTGTCTCCATTTTAGATAAAATCCATGAAGGTGAGAAATATTTGAACACATAATTCTTTGAGTTCATATTTTTTTCCACAAAATTGATAATAATAATAATAATAACATTAATAAAAAACATAATAAAAAACAACAATAACAATAATAATAATATCATTATACCATCATAATAATAATAACAATGACAATAATAATAACAATAATAACAATGAAAATAATAATAATAATAATGTCATCGATAACGATAAGGAAAACGATTACGATGAATATAAAGATAACAATATAATTAACAATGGCAATAAAAAAATCAGCAATACTAAGATAAGAAACTTATATTCCTGTCAAAATACTTCAGCAAAGATTCCATTGAACAAAAACGCAAACAGCAATATTTGTAAAAAAAAAAAAAATAATAATAATAAATAATAATAATAATAATAATAAATAAATAAATAAATGAATAAATAAAAATAAAACATCAAACATAAAACATTTTGGTCGCCACTAAACTCCTCAGGACGATGTAATATAAATAGATAAACAAATAGCTTGATTTTATTATTATTATTTACCTATCTATATATTAATTCTTACTGCACTTTATTCTTTATTTCTTTTGGTGTTGTTATATGATTATCTATCTATTTATTTTACTGTAGTTGTAGTTCATTAAAAATACATATATTTATGAGGTAAATATGATAATTATGATAATGATTAGAACCACCATATCATTAATTATATTGGCAAATTAAAAATATATAATTGTCTAAATATCTCTCCGTATCATTAATTAATTAACGATGAATAATTAGCGACTGGAAATTGAAAATCCTTGACTAATCTATAAGGTATTTCTAAAAAAGAAAAAAAACACCTTTTGAAGAAAATGCGATATAGTAAACCATTTCAAAGATGTAGAAAAAAAAGGAAAAAAAAGAGGGAAAGAAAAGAAAGAAAGAAAGAAGAAGAAGAAGAAGAAGAAGAAGAAGAAGAAGAAGAAGAAGAAGAAGAAGAAGAAGAAGAAGAAGAAGAAGAAGAAGAAGAAGAAAAAAAAAAAAAAAAAAAGAACAAAAAGAAAAAAATATATATATATATATATATATATATATATATATATATATATATATATATATATATATATATATATATATATATATATATATATATATATATATATATATATATATAATAGAAAAATAGAATGAAACGAAGTATGCTTTAATATCTGAAGTACTTAATATTACAAGGAACATCCGCAGTACATTTAGTTTTAAATCTCTGTAGCATATTACTTAACATATAAATGGGAGTCGATATGTCTTTAAGACTTACAAGAGGAACTTACACTAACGATGAATAATTAGTGACTGGAAATCGAAAATCATTGACTAATCTATAGGGTATTTCTAATACTGTTGATCTTCTGAAATGTTCAATTGTAATTTATGATTTGAGGAATAAACGAAAAAAATACACCACTTCGAAGATTTAAAAAAGAAAGAAAGAAAGAAAGAAAGAAAGCAGTTTTGAAGAAAACACGAAATAATTCACCATTTCAAAGATTTAAAAAGAAAGAAAGAAAGAAAAAGCTTTGAAGGAAACACGAAATAGTAAACCATTTCAAAGATGTAGAAAAAATACGAAAAAAAAAATATATATATATATATAATAAAACGAAGTATGCCTTAGTATCTAAAGTTTTTAATATTACAAGGAACATAAGTTTGGTTTTAAATCTCTGTAGCATATTACTTAACATATAAATGGGATTCGTTATGTCTTTAAAACTTACAAGAGGAACTTACACTAACTTATTTTTTTTGCAATATTACTTTTTATTTACTATTTGTTTATATATTCATCTATCTGGCATTTTATCATGTATAGATTTATTTACTCATTGATTTAACTGGCAGTGTTTCTATATATCTATTTGTTAGTTTATTTGTCTGTTTTTTTCAGGTCTCACATCACTCGAAAATAATAAACCTAGCTTTGTCTTCTCTCGTTAATGATATAAAACCTTCATCAAATATATATCAGACATATATCATTATCCATTACAATAGTAAATTCTGCTTAATTATCATGTATCGTTAATTACAGAAATGTGCAATATATATTTATCAATCATTTCCATCGAGAACAATACTTAATCTATTTGATAATTAAGTCTTCGCAATTGCAAATATATACAGATACTCAAAAGTTAAATATTGCAATTATTGATAATACCTATTTCTCTTTCCCCAACTTGATGGTATTAGACTCACAACTAAAGTAAATATGCAGTATATATCTTGTTTATTTCCGGTGAATATTACAACCAATAACAATATCTATTTTTATATGTAAAGTTAACACTATCTTCTTTCACAACCTACCGACGTGGCAGGGAAATCGGGAGAGTTAAAGAAAAGAAAAAAAGAAAGAGAGAAAAGAAAAAAACGAAGACAACACGTGGGAAAACGAACGCACCCGGAATACCTTTAGTTTATTGGGTCGGTGATGGATCACGGAATCGAACGCGGCCACTCCATCACCCAGAGAGAGAGAGACTGAAGAGCGTAAAAAAAAAAGAAGAAAAGAAGAAGAAAAAGTTTGTTGCTGAAAGAATAAGGAAAAAAAAAAACGTTTGCTGCTGAAAGAAAAAGAAAACAAACGTTTGTTGTTGAAAGGATAAGAAAAAAAAAGTTTGTTGCTGAAAGAATAAGAAAAAAAAAACTTTGTTGCTGACAGAATAAGAAAAAAAAACGTT
>NC_091588.1:21111578-21116578 GCF_042767895.1 Penaeus vannamei
TCATTGTCACCGTAATGATGATGATAACAGCAACACCATCTTTTGCAAAACATTCCAATTTTGCAACAGCTAACTTCATCTTTAAAGCAGTAGTTATCAGCTTATGTCGCGAATTCACTGATCTTGTGTTGCACGATATTTTGCAAATGCGCATATTTTGCATTTTGAATTTACTGCGTCTTAGGTCCAAAACACAAGGGGAATATAGAAGATAACCAACCTTAATACGTTTTCGTAAGGCTTTGAGCATATTCTCTGTCCTTTGAGGGTATATTACAGTGGTTTGTACGTGTTTTAATGGAAATATGATATTTGTGTACATGGAGAATACAATCTTATTCGTGTATTAATAGAGTAAAGACTTGGATAAGCTGCAGAAGTCTGGTATATATTTTCACTGTGCTAAAAAGTTAATAATTTGCCTTCTGTGCTCCCTCTCTCTCTCTTTCTCTGTCTCGGTCTCTGTCATTCTCGATCTCTGTCTCTCTCTTTCTCTGTCTTCGTTTTTCTCTCTTTTTCTGTCTCTGTCTTTCTCTCTCTTTCTCTGTCTCGGTCTATTTCATTCTCTATCTCTGTCTTTCTCTCTCTTTCTCTGTCTGTCTGCCTCTCTCTCTCTCACTCTCTCTCTCTCTCGCTCTCTCTCTCTCTCTCTCTCTCTCTCTCTCTCTCTCTCTCTCTCTCTCTCTCTCTCTCTCTCTCTCACTCTCTCTCTCACTCTCTCTCTCTCTCTCTCTCTCTCTATATATATATATATATATATATATATATATATATATATATATAAACTGTTTCGCCATTTTCTCTTTTTTTCACAGAATTCCGTTTTCTTTCATTTTAGACATAAATCCGTTTTCTTTCCTCTTTGTCTAAAAATCCATTTTCTTTCCTCGTCAACAGAATTCCGTTTCCATAAGCTCTTGGACACAAATTCCGTTTTCTTCCCCTTCAGACAATTCCGTTTTCGTTCCAGTCAAAATTCTAACTTTCTCTTCTCCGTCCACTAACTACAAGTAATGCGATATCTGTTTCTGAATAGAAGATATTATACCAGAAGCCACTCAATGTGCTTGTGAATAAGGGTCTATTTTGCAAATGCATTGAAGATACATAACAGAATGCAGACAAAAGGAATTGTGAAAACTAACTTTTGAAATTCTCCGTAAGGCCCTTCACTGCAAGCAAAATTATATCGGTGTACGCAATTTCAAATATTTTAAATCTAATGAGAGTTATTGTTTTTACTTTATCACTAACGTCATTATCATTATCATTGTCATTATAATCACGTTGGTTGTTATCATTATTACAAGCAGTAGCAGTAATGATAATATTATCATTAGCATTATTGTCATTATCATTGTCCGTATATTCACAATTATTCGTACTATCATTATCATTACTATTGTTATTGCTATTATAATCAGTATTTCTATTATTATTATCATTATTTCTATTATCGTCATTACTATCGTGATTATTAGCGCTATCATTATTATAGATGTTGGTTTTTATGATTATTATTATCAATATTATTATTATTATTATTATTATTATTATTATTATTATTATCATTATTATTATTGTCATTATTATTATTATTATCATTTTTATTATTATCAGTATTGTTATTATCTATATCATTTTTATTATTATAATTACTATTACTATCAATATTATCAGTATTATTACTAGAATATTATTTTCCTAATAAGACGACAATAATAATGATAATAATAATGATGATTATGACAACAACAACAACAATAATAATAATAATAATAATAAAGATGATAATAATAAAAACTATTACTATTATCATTATCATTACCGTTATAATCACTGTTATCATTAGTATTAATATCATCATCATTTTCGTCATTATCAGTATCACCATCGTCATTGTCATTACCATTACTATTTTATCCTTACTACTTTATTATCCTATTATTATCATGATTATTATTATTGTTATTATTATTATTATTATTATTATTATTATTATTATTATTATTATTATTATTATAACTAGTATCATGATTATCATTATCATTACCATTACCGTTATCATTATTATTATTATCAATACTATGATAATTAGGATGATGGTGATACTGATAATGATAAAGATAATGAAAATGATAGTCCTTTTAATGATAATGATTATGATAATGATAATGATAATGACGATGATAATGATTAATATGGAGATGAAGATGAAGATAATAATGATCGTAATTATTATCATCATTATTATCATGATGATCCTTACTGCTATCATCATCACCATTTTGCAATATATAGAAAATAAAATTAACGGACTCTCTCTTAATATTAGACTTGGGATGAATATGTATGAAATATTGTTGCATATTTTTTCGCTCAAAAAGGAAGGATTCTCTGTACTTGGCTGTAACCTTGGTCATCTTATACGAAGGAGAAGGAGAAGGAGAAGAAAAGGGGAGAGGAGTAGGAGGAGGAGGAGGAGGAGAAGGATGAAGAAAATGAAGAAGTAATAGAAGGAGAAGAAGAAGAAGAAGAAGAAGAAGAAGAAGAAGAAGAAGAAGAAGAAGAAGAAGAAGAAGGAGGAGGAGGAGGAAGGAGAAAGGAGAAGGGAGAAGGAGAAGAGAAGGAGAAGGAAAAAGAAGAAGAAGAAGAAGAAGAAGAAGAAGAAGAAGAAGAATTAGAAGAAGAAGAAGAAGAAGGAAGATGAGGCGGAAGAGGGGGGGAGCATGAGGAGAAGAAGAAGAAGAAGAAGGAGGAGGAGTAAGAAGATGAAGAAAAATTAGAAGGAGAAGAAGAACGGGGAGAAAGAGGAGGAAGAAGAAGAAAACGAAGAGGAAGAAGAAGACTAAGAATAAATAGAAGACGGAGAAGAAGAAGAAGACTATGAAGCAATAGAAAAAAACGAGAAGGATAAAAGGGAGGAGAAGAAGAAGGAGAAAAGAAGAACAAAAAATTCTCTTCCTTGGCTTCCTGATTTCTCCATGTTGCATTAGAGACAAAATTGCATTCTCTGAAACTTTGACTTTTTAAAAATTAAAAGCTAACTTCATGAATGCAGTCTCGATGCAATGACAGGAACATTAAGTTTATTCCTCAAAAGTCATGATCAAAGTGAATTTGTGTTAAGTTGTTTATGTTTTTCTAGACTGAAAGTTCACGAGGTCAATTTGAGGAAAAGGTTGGAGTTAAAGAAAAGAAGAAGAAGAAGACGAAGGAGAAGAAGAAGAAATGAAAAAAGCGCCGAGAATAACAACAACAAAAATAACAACAACAAATAGATCTGTAGCGTGTGAAACGAATTACTGTTATCCTATAATATTTTGTGTCCTGAAAGCGTGCATATCTAATTTCTTTCAATAAACTTAAAAAAAAAAAAAACTCTATTGAATTTAACGCCTATTGGAGACACCTGTGTTTTCATTCCATGGGGTGAAAAAAGGTATTCACCGTAATATTGATAAGATGGTTGGGAGTAAACAAAATAATTGAGTTTGTTTTGCAACATAATCAACATTTCCCCATAAATCAGTTCTTGAAATTAACTGAGCAAGCAAATTCTGCCACTGCCGACCATTTTTTTCTTATTATATTTATATCTAGGCTATTTTACTTCATCCGGGATTATTTAAGAGGCAATCCGTTAAGAATTATAATAGATATGTTTATCAGGAAAAAAGCATGTCACCCCTCTGCGAAGTTAGCCGTTTTCGTTGACTTATTTATTCCATTTTGTAAACAATTGAGTTTTTATTTTATTTTACTATTTAACCACAACCTTTATTTTAAGAAAAGTTATTTCCTAACTTTACAAAATCTTGCATGTGCAATAATGTCCAGATTCGCCACACAGAGAAAATAAACAAAGGGAAACTTTTTTTTTTTTTTTTATTGACCCCACTACATGCCTTTTTTAAAAATTCTTTTCTAACACCCTAGTCATATCCCGAGGCACTCCCACACTATTTTACAAAGTTGAACACCTCTGACAGACCCCAGCACTGCAAGCAAGTAAAACTAAGTCATAAACATTGATTTTATGAGAAATGGATCTACATTAGGCTTTGTCCTGAGTCCTGTACTGGCGCCCTCTACACAGAGCTAATCTTCAAGCATAAAACATGCCTTCTTCTCTCTGCCACAAAAATATAGATTTATATATTTATCTCCCCATTTTACAACCCTCAATTTTATCCCAACTGCATGTTGTTTGAACATCCATACCAGTCAATACACTTTTAGAAAAGGTATGGATGGGAATTAATATCTTCACAATACAAGAGATATATTTGGCCGGTTTCGATTATATCTTATATCTATATCAGAATACATTAATCAAAAGCCGATCAAATACATCTCTTGTATTGTGAAGATATTCTTTCTCATTCATACCTTTTCTACAAGTATATTAACAGGTAATGGGTGCTCAAACAACATAGATAGTCAATTTCATTCATACCTTTTCTACATTTGTCAATGAATGAATACGGTTCATCTGTGAATACATATTACGAGGCTTGGATTCTCTTTGGAGATCATGACAGAAATGTTATCCATGACAAACGCCTGTATTCGCTCAGTTCATTTGATTTCTGTGGATAATTTTGGTGATGATTATACTAATTTTTGCTTTCCTGCCTTTGCTAGTATGTTGTTTCGTCTTGTTTAATTAACTGTTTAATTAGTGGTTGGTACTCCTGGCTTTGGATATGGTACAAAAAGGTTTTATTGTATCATTATTATTTTTCTTTATCTTTATCGTCATCATCACCACCATCATCAGTATCATTATCTTTATCATTGTTCATGCTGTTGGGTATTGGTATTATTATGATAATTATATTAGTATCATTTATTATCATTGTTGTTTTCATATATCATCATTATTGATAATTTTATCACTATTATTATTTTTATAATTATCATTATTATTATTATTATAACTACAATTATTATCATTATTCTTATGACTATTATTAATGTCATCATTATCCTCCTCA
>NC_091588.1:21141578-21144078 GCF_042767895.1 Penaeus vannamei
TAATTCACAATTTGATTGAATGGGTTTCAAATGGGTCTCAAACTATTCAATAGATCGTCGTGAATCAAGAACAACAACTCTTAAGTGTACATTTCATGCATTAACCCACTTAAGAATGCAAAATGTAGTCTTGGAGACCCACCCTTGGGAATGTGCATTCATACATACATACGCACATACATACATACATACATACATACATATATATGTAACATATATATATATATATATATATACACACACACACACACACACACACACACACACACACACACACATACACACACACACATACACACACACACACACACACAAACACGCACATACATATGTATAAATATGTATATATTTATGCCGACTGTCAATAGTTGGAACTATATTCATTATTAAAGTTTACCTTTGTAAAGCCTGGAAGAAGGGTGATGTAAAATGCAACAGGTGTTGATATTGAGTTCGGACTCTTTTCATATATCAAACTAGATCACATTTGAAAAGCAGGAATCAAAATGTCAGAATAACTTTTTTTTCACGATGTTATAAATCATCTCTGCAATATGCAAGATTTATTTGGTAGAGTGTTAAAATATTTGGAAGCATGACATGATAGCAGGCACATTATCTACCGCTTCATGCTCTGTCTGTTTCTCTGTCTTTGGCTCTGCAGCTGTCTCTCTTTCTGTCTTTACGCGCGCGCGTGCGCGCACACACACACACACACACACACACATACATACACTCACACATACATACACACACACACACATATATATGTGTGTGTGCTTGTGTATCTCTCTCTCTCTCTCTCTCTCTCTCTCTCTCTCTCTCTCTCTCTCTATATATATATATATATATATATATATATATATAAATATACACACACACACATGCATATATGTATATATATACATTATAAATGTGTATATATGTATATATGTGTGTGTGTTTGTGTATCTATATTATGCAGTAATACATGTAAAGATATACCTGATCTAACTACGGAAATAACTTTATATGAGACAATTATTTATCATATTTTTAAGAAGTGGATGTTTTAGTTATTAAAAAAATTATTGTGGAATTGTGTGTGTGTGTGTGTGTCTGGGTCCGCAAGTTACATTCAATATCTAATAAATTTTCCTCTATATTAATTTGACCAAACCATCTACATCATTTTAGAAGCCATATTAGCTTTGCGAGATTCAGTAATTTTATTAATGCCGATAGCATACTTAAAAGGGTTGCGTAACTGACTGAAATTAAAGATTCATTCATATGGTCTCATTTATATGCTTCTACTTTAGCGCTTGTAAAACACGGGAGCAGAATCAACTGGGTTTAAAAAATTTACTTGCGAATTGTTTTATTTGATAGTTGACATTTTACGTCTGAAATTATATACCGTTTGACTGCGGAGTTAAATTTGTCTAGTGTGAATTAGGATGCTAAGAACATTGAAATATAAACATATACATTTACAATTTTTTCCGCATGTTACGCCTGAAACTATATACCGTTTGACTGCGGAGTTAAATCGTTTCGTGTGAATTAGGATGCTAAAAACACTGAAACATAAACACATACATATACACATTTTTCGTATGTTACGCCGTGACTGCGGAGTTGAATTCGTCTCGTGTGAATTAGAATGCTAAGTACATTGAAATATAAAAATATGCATTTACAATTCTCCCCGCATGTTACGCCTGAAAGTATATACCGTTTGACTGCGGAGTTAAATCGTTGCGTGTGAATTAGGATGCTAAAAACACTGAAACATAAACACATACATATATACATTTTTCGTATGTTACGCCATGACTGCTTAGTTGAATTCGTCTCGTGTGAATTTGGATGCTAAGAACATTAAAATATAAACATACATTTACAATACCTTTCGCATGTTACGCCTGAAAGTATATACCATTTGACTGCGGACTTAACTCGTTTCGTGTGAATTAGGATGCTATAAACACTGAAACATAAACACATACATATACACATTTTTTGTATGTTACGCCGTGACTGCGGAGTTGATTTCGTCTCGTGTGAATTAGGATGCTAAGAACATTGAATGCTAAACATATATTCACATTTTTTTCCCAGCATGTTACGCCTGAAACTATATACCGTTTGACTGCGGAGTTAAATCGTTTCGTGTGAATTAGGATGCTATAAACACTGAAACATAAACACATTCATTTACACATTTTTCGTATGTTACGCCGTGACTGCGTAGTTGAATTCGTTTCGTGTGAATTAGGATGCTAAGAACTTTGAAATATAAACATACATTTTCGATTATCTCGCATGTTACGCCAGACACTATATACCGTGTGACTGCGGAGTTAAATCGTTTCGTATGAATTAGGATGCAAAGAACACTGAAACATAAACATATACGCATATACAAACTCATACACATTTACGCGTACGCATGTAGGCATTATATCATGATCATATTAGAATCCATGCATTATTAGTATCGTCATTATTATTATTA
>NC_091588.1:21161578-21164078 GCF_042767895.1 Penaeus vannamei
ATATACACACATACACATACAAGCAAATGCACACGTTTATATATAAATATACATACATACATATACATATATATATATATATATATATATATATATATATATATATATATATATATATATATATATATACATACACATACAAGCATATATATATATATATATATATATATATATTTATATATATATATATATATATATATATATATATATGTATATATATATATATATATATATATATATATATATATATATATACATGTATATATATATATATATATATATATATATATATATATATATATATGTATATATATATATATATATATATATGTATATATATATATATATATGCATGTGCGTGTGTGTGTGCATCTCTCTCTCTCTCTTTCTCTCTCTCTCTCTCTCTCTCTCTCTCTCTCTCTCTCTCTCTCTCTCTCTCTCTCTCTCTCTCTCTCTCTCTCTCTCTCTCTCTCTCTCTCTCTCTCTCTCTCTCTCTCTCTCTCTCTCTCTCTCTCTCTCTCTCTCTCTCTCTCTCTCTCTCTCTCTCTCTCTCTATATATATATATATATATATATATATATATATATATATATATATATATATATATATATATATATATATATACATATTAGTATTGTAAACCAGCTTCTGTTTTCCTTCTTTCTTTCCTTTCTCAGATAAACAGCAAACGTGTCCATTCGGGTCACGTGTCCTGGCAATGTCCCAATCAACAGCCTCCTCTACTTACCCCCATCGGCCCCCCTCCCCTCTCCCCCCTCAATACCCCAATAAAAATATTAAAGAGGGAGAGAGGGGGAGAAGGAGTTAGAAAGAAGGAGGGGGGGAGAGGAGAGAGGGAGGGGGTTGGGGAGGGAGAGAGGGGAGGGAGGGAAGGAGGCAGGGGGAGGGAGGGAGAGGGAGAGGGACACAGAGAGAGAGAGAGAGAGAGAGAGAGAGAGAGAGAGAGAGAGAGAGGGAGAGGGAGAGGGAGAGGGAGAGAGAGAGAGAGAGAGAGAGAGAGAGAGAGAGAGAGAGAGAGAGAGAGAGAGAGAGAGAGAGAGAGAGAGAGAGAGAGAGAGAGAGAGAGAGAGAGAGAGGTTAGGGAGGGGATAAATAGATAGATAGATATAGTAATAGATATAGAGATAGAGATAGATTGATGGCGAAGGAGGGAGAGAGATAGAGACAGAAAGAGAGATTCAGCGAAAGAAAAACAGAAAGAAAGAGGGGTGGTGTCAGAATGACCGATAGCGAAAGAGAAGACATAGACAAAAGAAAAATGGAGAGAGAGAGAGAGAGAGAGAGAGAGAGAGAGAGAGAGAGAGAGAGAGAGAGAGAGAGAGAGAGAGAGAGAGAGAGAGAGAGAACGAAAATGTGAGAGAGGGAGAACTAAGAGAGCGATAGGCAGATGGATAGATAGATAGCTAGACATATAGATAGATAGATTTGCAAAAGGAAATGAAATAATACATAAAAAATACACATATAAGAGATGAGAACAGAAAAAAAGGGAAAGGAAAAATGAGGCTTCTCTTGGCTACGTATTCTAGTCCATAAAATTTCCACTCGGTCACAATTGCCATGGTATTCCTCAAGGCTTAAGCCGCTGTCTCTAATGTCTCTTTTATGGCCGCGTTTCTTTCTTTCCTTTCTCTCTTTTCTCTCTTTATGTCTCCCTTTCTCTTCGGCATTTCTCCGGCTTTTTATTTATTTTTTTATTCCCGTCCCCCTCTCTCTTTCTTTCTTTATATAAACATTTGCGTTGTTCCATCCCACTCTCTCTCTCTATCTTTCTTTTTCTCTTTCTCTCCCTCCCTCCCTCCATTCTTTTTCTCCCTCCCTCCCTTCTCTTTCTTTATCCCTCTCCCTCTTTCTTCACATGAACCTCTTTCTCCCTCTTACCAAGTCTATCTCTCCCTCAGCATCTCTCTCCTTCCCCCTCCCTCCTCTCCCTCCTCTTTCTCCTTCCCCCTCCTCTCCCTCCTCTCCCTCTTCTCTCTCCTTCCCTCCCTCCTCTCTCTCCTTCTCTCCCTCCCTCCCTCCTCTCTCTCTCCCTTCCTCCTCTCTCTCTCCTTCCCTCCCTCCTCTCTCTCCTTCCCTCTCTTCTATCTCCCCTTCCCTTCCCTCCCTCCTCTCTCTCCTTCCCTCCCTCCTATCTCTCCTTCCCTCCCTCCTCTCTCTTCTTCCTTCCATCCTATCTCTCCTTCCCTCCCTCCTATCTCTCCTTCCCTACCTCCTCTCTATCCTTCCCTCCTCTCTCTCCTTCCCTCCTTCCTTCCCTCCCTCCTCTCTCTCCTTCCTTATCATCAAGTATCTCGCAGGTCGTTCTCAGGAGACAAGTGCTCTCCATCCCCTCGCTAGAAATGCTCCATCGCCGCGGCCCCGCTTGGCGAGATCTTTAGGAGGGGAATTGGTCGAAATATGAGGAGTTAGGAGGGGGTGTGGTTTTTTCGATTTTTTTTTTTTTTTTTTTTTTTGTGGTGGGCGGGGTTAAGGGGG
>NC_091588.1:21174078-21176578 GCF_042767895.1 Penaeus vannamei
GTGTGTGTGTGTGTGTCTGTGCTCGTGTTTGTTTATATTTGTGCGTGTGTGTGTGGTTGTGTGTCTGTATGCGTGTTTTTGCATGTGTGTATTATGCATTTGTTGCTGATATGTGCGCGTGCATGTTGATACTTATGTTCCTCTTGTTATTGTTGTGTTTGTTCGTTGCTATTATAATAATTTCGTGTGCGAATGTGAGTATTCAAACATTTGTGTGCGTGCATGTGTATCTATGTGCGTATGTTTCATTATGTGGTAGCGTATGCGTGAAAGATCTACATATATAGACCCTGTATGCGTGTGCGTCCATGTAGGAGTGAGATCAAAGGCCATTATGCGGTATGTTGCATGTGTTATGAGGCCTTTGGGATCGGCAATGATACTGCTTTGGTGGTCCATAAAGATTGCAAGAACCTCACTTCAATGCCATGTAGCAACGTAAAAAAAGGCAAATTGTGACTTCATTTTCTTTTTTTCTTTTTTTTTCGTTCTATCTTTCAGTTTTTCTTATCTTGTTTTATTTCTCTTGTCTAAGCGAGATGGTATCTAGTTCAAAGCGAGTGTCTGTTCTATTAATTTTCTTTTTATCTTTTTTTTCTTTGTTTTCTTCATTTTTCCTTTTATTTCTTTTCTTTTCTTTTTATTTTTATATTTTTTTGTCTTTCCTTCTGTTTACGCGCTGATATACTGCGCTTAATCTGCAATCTTTTGCTTGTTAGGGACTATTTGTTTGTTTTTCTGTTTATTTTCGCATTATTGCCTCTAACTCATCTTCTTGGTACATATTTCCCTTTGTTCTTCATTTTCGTTCTCTACCTTATACCTTCTCTTTCTCTTTCTCCTCTTCCTCTTCTTCTTCATTTTGTTATCTTATTTACATTCGAAATTTCGACTTTATATGTATATATATAATATAGTTATTTCCTCTTGTGTCTCCTTTCCCTCTTTTTTTCCCCTTCTGTCTCATCTTCTTTTCTTTTTTCATTCACGTCAAAATCCTTTTTATCTTCGTATTCTTCGCCTTCCTTTCCTTCTATACATTTACTTTTTCGATTTCTTCTTATTTCCTCCTCATCAACTTCACTTCTCCTTCTTTTACTCTTTCAATCAGTTTCATATTTATTTATCCTCTCCCTTTTTTATCTCTATTCCTTCTCTTTCTCTTATATTCCCCTCTTCCTCTTCGTTTACTCTCTCATTCGCTTTTAGTAACTTTGCTTCCTTCTTCCCCCTTCTCTCCCTTCGCCTCCACTTCCCCTTCTTCTGTTCTTCCCCCTCCTCTTCCTTCTCTTTTCGTCCCCCTCTCCCTCTTCTACCTCTTCCATCTTCTCCATTTCCCTTACCTTCCCCTCCCTCTCCTCTCCCATTTTTCTGCTCTTCCCTTCGTCACCACCTTCCTCCTGTTCTCCCTTGTTCCCCTTCCTCCTGTTTTCCTCTTCTCTCTTGTTTCCCTTCCTCCTTCTGTTCTCCCTGCTCTCCTTCCTTCTCCTGTTCTCCCCTGTTCCCCTTCCTTCTCCTGTTCCCCCTTGTTCTCCTCTATTCCCCTTCCTCCTCCTCTTCTTCCCTGTTCCACTTCCTCCTCCTGTTCTCCCTGTTCCACTTCCTCCTCCTGTTCTCCCCTGTTCCCCCTCCTCCTTCTCTTCTCCCCTCGTCCCCCTCTTGTTCCTCCTGTTCTCCCCTGTTCCCCTTACTCCTCCTCTTTTCCTCTGTTCCCCTTCCTCCTCCTGTTCTTCCCTCGCCCCTCTCGTTCACGCCCAAATAACACTCACTTTGTTCTCCACTTAAACATGCCATCAACCTCCCACCCATTGCCTCCGAACCCCAACACCCACACCAATGCAATTTCCACATTGTCACTCTCACCGCATAACTTCCCTCCGTGTAAGCCATTCGCTACTGGTCATCGCTCTTGCCCTAATATCCTGCGACCCTGCCTGGTGGAGAGTACTTCAAACCCTGCTACTGCTTCCTCCCTTCTCCTTCTCCCTTCATACCCCCCTTCCTCTCTCCCTCAAAAGAAAGAGAGAAAGAAAGAAAAGAAATGCATTCTTTCTCCTTCTCCCTTCAGTCCCCCTTCCTCCCCCTCAAAAGAAAGAGAGAAAGAAAGAAAGAAAGAAAAGAAATGCATTCCTTCTCCTTCTCCCTTCAACCCCTCTTCCTCTCCCCCTCAAAAGAAAGAGAGAAAGAAAGAAAGAAAGAAGAGAAATGTATTCCTTCTCCTTCTCCCTCCAACCCCCTTCCTCTCCCTCAAAAGAAAGAAAGAAAGAAAGAAAGAAAGAAAAGAAATGCATTCCTTCTCCTTCTCCCTTCAACCCCTCTTCCTCCCCCTCAAAAGAAAGAGAGAAAGAAAGAAAGAAAGAAAAGAAAAGAAATGCATTCATTCTCCTTTTCCCTTCAGTCCCCCTTCCTCCCCCTCAAGAGAAAGAAAGAAAGAAAAGAAAAGAAATGCATTCATTCTCCTTTTCCCTTCAGTCCCCCTTCCTCCCCCTCAAGAGAAAGA
>NC_091588.1:21181578-21184078 GCF_042767895.1 Penaeus vannamei
GGCGAGCGTGCGGGAGGGACGGGAAGCGGGGGCAGAAAGAGAAAGAGGGGAAAAAAAAAGTTAAGGGAGGAAATGAGAGCAAGTTTAGATGGTCAGATTCTTAAGGTTAGATTTGTTTTATTTTTTCGTTTGTTTATTTTTTGTATGTTTTTAAAGGGGTGGAGGGGGAGGGGAGGAGGGAGGGCATGGAGGTAATAGGGAGGGGGGAGGGAGGGAGGGATTCAAGGGGTAAGGTATTTTGGAAGAGAAAGATTGGGGGAGGGGTACAGAGGGAGAAGAGAGAAGGGGAAGGGAGGACGGGGTTGGGGGGTGGGGGTGGGGGCAGAAGAGAATGGAGGAATCGTAGGAAGGGGGGAAGGAGGTTAAGGGGAATTTAAAGGGCAGGATGGTTTGGGGAGATATAAGGCGGGTAAAGGAAAAAGAGTGAAAAGAAGGAACAAAAGAACGAAAGAAGAAGAAATAACGAGTGAAGGAGAAGAATAACGGAAGAATAGAGAGAAAAACTAAACATCGAAGAAAAGCAAACAAAAAGATAACAAAAGGAGAGAGAGAGAGAGAGAGAGAGAGAGAGAGAGAGAGAGAGAGAGAGAGAGAGAGAGAGAGAGAGAGAGAGAGAGAGAGAGAGAAAGGAAGGTAAAAGAGGGAAAGAGAAATGAAGAGTATGACCGACTCACACACACACACACACACACAAAAAAAGAGAGAGAGAGAGAGACAGAGGGAAAAAAACAACTACAACGCAAGGAAACAAACGAAAGAGGATCACAAAAGAGAGAGAGAGAGAGAGTGAGAGAGAGAGAGAGAGAGAGAGAGAGAGAGAGAGAGAGAGAGAGAGAGAGAGAGAGAGAGAGAGAGAGAGAGAGAGAGAGAGAAAGAGAGAGAGAGAGAGAGAGAGAGAGAGAGAGAGAGAGAGAGAGAGAGAGAGAGAGAGAGAAAGAGAGAGAGAGAGAGAGAGAGAGAGAGAGAGAGGAAAAAAAGAACTACAACGCAAGGAAACAAACGAAAGAGGAAGCAAAGGGGAATGGCCGAGGGGAAATAAGGGGGGGGGGGGGTTGCGTCCCCTTGTTCCTTCATTGGAAATTCTTCTCGCCACATTACCTCAATTGCTTCGGCTTGCAAACTTTTTTTTTTCTCACTCTCTCTCTCTCTCTTTCTTTTTAAAGCTTCTGCTCCAATTGCTTCGGTTGGCTTTTTATTACTCTCTCTCTCTCTCTCTCTCTCTCTCTCTCTCTCTCTCTCTCTCTCTCTCTCTCTCTCTCTCTCTCTCTCTCTCTCTCTCTCTCTCTCATTCTCTCTCTCTCTCCTTTCTTTTTTCGCGTTTGCTCCAATTGCTTGGGGTGGCTTTTATTATCATCATTATTATTATTATTCTTTCTTTTTTATTCTCTTCTTTTTCTCTCTTTTTACGTTTTTGCTCCAATTGCTTCGGCTGTTTTTTTATTATTCTTTTTTTCTTTCTTTTCTTTTCTTTTTACGCTTTTGTCCAAATTTATCTATTCATTTATTTTATCATTTTTTCTCGTTTTTGTCCAATCTATTTATTTATTTGTTTATTTCTTGTACGCTTTTGCCAATTTATTTATTCTTTTACCTATCTATTATTTTATGCTTTTATCTAATTTATCTATTCATTTCTTTATTTTTCTTCTCTTACGCGTTTGTCCAATGTATATATTAATTTATTTTTTCCTTTTGGCCCAAATTTATTAATCTATTAATTTTACACTTTTGCTCAATTTATTTTTTTATTTATCTATTATTTTGTCCTTTTGTCCAATTTATTTATTAATTTATCTATCTATTATTTGATCTTTTTGTCCAATTTATTTAATCACTTATCTATTATTTTATCCTTTTGTTCAATTTATCTATTAATTTAGTTGCTTATTCCCTCACCCTTTTGTCCAATTTATTTATTATTTTATCTATTCTGTTATCCTTTTGTCCAATTCATTAATTAATTAGTTGCATATTCTTTTTCCCAGTTACTTCGGCTGGTTCTCTCTCTCTCTCTCTCTCTCTCTCTCTCTCTCTCTCTCTCTTACTCTTACTCTCACTCTCTCTCTCTCTCTCTCTCTCTCTCTCTCTCTCTCTCTCTCTCTCTTTCTCTCTCACTCTCTAAAAAAAAAAAAAAAAATACCTTTTGCACGACAGATTACGTGAAGTATCAGGGGCGTAAGGGTGAGAATCTCCTCCAATTACTCACAAAATGGTATCTCAGCGCATCGCACCGTACGAATTTGCCATCACATTATAACTACGTGGATAGGACTGTAGTAATTAATACACAATATAAAGGTGATAACACGAAGACACTGTGTACCTGTTCGGATGTTTTTTTCGGTATATATTTCGTATGACAAATAGGCAATCAACCCATACACTGATTAATACATGCAGCTGATCCGAACAGCCAATCTCTTAGGATGCTGAGTACAGATAAGAAGGAATATTTATTTCCTCTTGAATAAATAAGCTTATTTATATTATATATAATATT
>NC_091588.1:21231035-21233535 GCF_042767895.1 Penaeus vannamei
ATCGTTCATTTCGTTTATCAATTTATGTTTTATTTATCTATTTATTTTCTTTTTTATTTGATTTGTTTACTTATCTTATCTTATCTTATTTATTTATTTATTTTTATCATCATATCCTCATCAGTATCATTACCAATATCATTATCATTCAATTCGTTTTATCAATTTATGTTTTATTTATCTATTTATTTTCTTTTTTATTTGATTTGTTTACTTATCTTATCTTATCTTAATTATTATTTTTATCATCTCAACTTATGTTTTATTTATCTATTTATTTTTATTTCTTTATTTTATTTCTTTATTCATCTTATCTTATTTATGTATTTATTGATTTTCATTTTATTTTGCAACAACAACCTAACTCCGCGCATTCAACCGTGAATGATAAATGTTTTGCACGAAAGAAATATGCGAATCAGGAGAGTCTTTGTATGCAAATTCGCGATGGAAAGTACCGAGGAACCGACTGGGAAAAGTTGATTGGCTGCATCGAATAGAGCGAATGGGGTTTGCAACTTACTATGTGCATTGAGGTTAATGGGTTTAATGTTGCAGAATGTTGCAGAGATGTATTGGAGTCCAATGTGGTTCGGGTTGGATTTCGTTTCGGGTGGATAAATGTCGGAGAGTTTGCCCCCATCCTTTTATTTATTTGTGTTTGTATTTTGTGTGTGTGTGTGTGTGTGTGTGTGTGTGTGTGTGTGTGTGTGTGTGTGTGTGTGTGTGTGTGTGTGTGTGTGTTTCGTGTTCTCTCTCTCCTTCATTTAAGATCGCTCTTTCACTCTCTGTGTATCTATCATATCAATCTATCTATTATCTATCTGTCCGTCTCTCTCTCTCTATCTATCTTTCTCTCTTTCTCTCTCTCTTTCACACTCTCTCGCTCTCCCTTCTCTCTCTCTCTCTCTCTCTCTCTCTCTCTCTCTCTCTCTCTCTCTCTCTCTCTCTCTCTCTCTCTCTCTCTCTCTCTCTCTCTGTCTGTTTCTCTCTCTCACGCACACACACACAGACACACACACACTCTCTCTCTCTTTCTCTCGCTCACTCTCTATCTTCCTTTCCTTATTATTATTCACTTTAATATCACTCTCTCCCCTTCTTTCTCAATTTCTATCTCTTCTCCCTTTCCGTCTTCCTCAGCGTCGTAATCCAATATCAGTATCATTCATTTCGTTTTCACTTTTATCCTGTTTATTGCTATATTTATTAATTTTCATGTTTCATTTTATTTGCTTATTTATCTTATTTTGTCTTATCTTATCTTATCTTATCTTATTTATGTATTTACTTTTTATTTTATTTATTTATTTTAACACAAACTGCAACAACAACTAAACTCTTTGCCAAATCACCAAGAACCCCCCCCCCCCAACCACCACAAAAAAGGAGAAAAAAAAGAAATAGAAGAAATAAAAAAATATATATTAAAAGATAAATAAGACTCTTTCAAAACCCTTCGCTGCCCCTTAAAAGGAAAAGCATTAAAAATAACTTTCCAAAAAAGCTTTCCTCATTCGCATGCTTGAGGGCTTCCGGACCCACCAGAAAGGCCACAGAGGAGAGGGAACGCCCGTGCTCTGTCAAAGGAGACTGGGATACTGGGATACTGGGATACTGGGAGAGGACCTTCACATCACAGGCTGGAATGACAAAGCAGTGTGTTCAACCCGTCTTTGTTAGGTTCTGATTTCCGCCTGATTCCGTGTCTCTGGTTCTGTGCCTCAGGTTCTTTCTGTCTCTGTCTCTCTCTGTCTGTTTCTCTGTGTGTCTCTGTCTGTCTGTCTGTCTGTCTGCGTGTCTCTGTTTGATTGTCTGTCTGTTTCTGTGCCTCACGTTTTCTCTCTCTCTCTCTCTCTCTGTCTTTGCATGTCTCTGTCTGTCTGTCTGTCTCTCTCTGTCTCTGCATGTCTCTCTCTCTCTCTGCGTGTCTCTGTCTGTCTGATTGTCTCTCTCTCTGTGTCTTCCTCTCTCTCTCTCTCTCTCTCTCTCTCTCTCTCTCTCTCTCTCTCTCTCTCTCTTGCTCTCTCCTCAGTTTACACTTTCTAATTTCTTTCTCTCTGTGTCTCATTTCTCATTCCCTTTCATTTTGTCACTTTCCTCTTTGTCTGTCTCCTTACATCTCTAATTTCCTTTAATCTAGTCGCTTTGATACCCTCTCTCTCTCTCTCTGATTTCTCACTTCCTCTTACTCACTTTTTCTTTTTCTATCCACTATGTACACACGTTTCCCCCTTTCATTTGTTCGTTTTGTCTTTCCCTTTTTCTCTGCTTTTATTTCCCACTTTCGCTCTCACTCCCTCAATATCTCGCTTTTTCTCTCTCTCTCCGACACATATGTCCGCTTGTATTTTTGTGGCGTCCATTTGCATCGTCTATTTTTCCTGCATCAGTCTATCGGTCTACGTGATATTTCTCTTTTCGCAAGACATGTACGGGTATGTATTCCGCCCCCCCTCTCTCTCTCTCTCTCTCTCTCTCTCTCTCTCTCTCTCTCTCT
>NC_091588.1:21243535-21247025 GCF_042767895.1 Penaeus vannamei
CACCTAGGCACTAGCAGCTGCCCTCCTTCCTTCCATCACCAGAGGAAACAGCTGCATGGTTTCCCCTTCCCACCTAGGCACTAGCAGCTGCCCTCCTTCCTTCCATCACCAGAGGACACAGCTGCATGGTTTCCCCTTCCCACCTAGGCACTAGCAGCTGCCCTCCTTCCTTCCATCACTATAGGAAACAGCTGCATGGTTTCCCCTTCCCACCTAGGCACTAGCAGCTGCATTCCTTCCTTCCATCACCAGAGGAAACAGCTGCATGGTTTCCCTCTCCCACCTAGGCACTAGCAGCTGCCCTCCTTCCTTACATCACCAGAGGACACAGCTGCACCGCCCCTCCCACGCCTGAGTCTTGTTTGCTCAAGTAACTTTCTCCCCCTCGAGCAAGTCCGGCGAACTCACCCCCCCCCCTTTGTCGCGGCCGGAAGAACTGACACCCCAGAGTACAGAAGCAGGCACAGAAGCAGGCACTTACAGAGGACAGGAGGCGCTGGATAAAAGGACGTCTCCTCGTCAGGCAGACCGAGAGAGACAGGAGAACGAGAACAGACGCAGAATAGGGCGGGTCACCCTCCGCCCTTGGCACCCGGGTCACGGGGTCTCTCGTGGGGTCACACCTCTATCTTCCCCCAATAAGCCAGCAAGCCAAGACCCCTTTCATTCACCTGCTCCACGCCCTCCCCCCCCCACCGCCCCCACCCCACACCCCATTTTATCATACAATTACATCTAAACTGAGTCTTTTTTTTTTTTTGTCTTCCATGATATTTCAGTTTTGAATTACGAATCTGAAGCGATAATTTTTTTTGAAGATTTACATGTGCTGAACTCGATACTTGCAAACTTAAATAATCCTTTTATTTCTTTAAATCTTCCTCTCGATTAGTTGCCTACATTCACACAGTATTTGTGTTGAATATATACGTATATGTATACATCAAAATATATTTATTATATGTATATACATATATATATACACATATAAATATATACACATATATACATATACATACACACACAAACACGCACACACATATATGTATGAATATATATGTATATATATATATATATATATATATATATATATATATATATATATATATATATGTATATATATATACATACATATATATATATATATATATATATATATATATTTGTATGTATGTATGTATGCATGTATATATATCACAGATTTCCCATGTCATTATGACGTCTTAGACCATCGCACAAATTTTCTTTCTCATTTACCTAATCCTAGGATAAGCCGCAAAATAGGTATTCAGGCATTAGTGAATATCATTTGCATAAAGATATGAAATGTACGATCTCGTGTTATTCATTTTCTAGATGATTCCTTTCTGTAAACTACTCAAGTTTCGAGTGAACAAACAAGCTCTTCACACACCGGGGAATTGTTATTTCCAAGATAAAGAATAAAAAACTTATATTGAAATCCTAATGCCATCTACACATACGCATAAACTGTATTTCATTGCACTGACAAGTAGAAAGAAAAAAATAGTTGAGAGAGAGAGAGAGAGAGAGAGAGAGAGAGAGAGAGAGAGAGAGAGAGAGCGAGAGAGCGAGACAGAGAGAGAGAGAGAGAAAGAGAGAGAGAGAGAGAGACGGAGAGAGAGAGACAGACAGAGAAAAAAAGAGAAAGAGAGAGAGCGAGACACAGACAGACAGACAGAAAATGAGAGAGCAAGTGAGAAAGAAACACAAATATATAAAAAGAGAATGGTAGAGAAAGGCAAACAGACAGAGAGAGATGAAGCACAGGCAATATACCTGATCAGACAGACATAGATCAAAGCTCCTCAAACAGACAGCCTGCCAACCCACGTGCCAGGGGCTTCCTCGCCGACCCGACATGACCCAAGCGACGTGGGGGGGGGGGGGCTTTCGTGCTCACCCCTGCCCTCCGTCTCCGACAGCGGGGGAACAAAATCACACGAAATATATATATGTGTGTATGTATATATATATATATATATATATATATATATATATATATATATATATATATATATATATTTTTTTTTCTTCTTTTTCTTCTTTTTCTTTTCTTTTTTTTCTTTTTTTCTTTTTCTTTTTCTTTTTTTTCTTTTTTTTTAGTTTGTCTGTCTGTCTCTGTCACGCTCTCTCTCTTTATATATATATATATATATATATATATATATATATATATATATATAGGTAGATAGAGAGATAGATAAATAGATAGAGAGATAGAGAGATAGAGAGATTAGATGGATAGGTAGATAGATAGATAGATGGGTGAATATACAGATATAGAGAGTGAGATTCATGTGAACAGGAATAGATCGTATTTCACAAAACTATATTTTACCAAGAACAAGTTTCCCTAATCTTGGTAGCCCTTCTTCTAAAGGGGTTTCGATCCAAGATTCAAGGAAACTGAATCCTCCCGCTGTAATACATGGCCAACCAGGCATAGAACTTCAAGTTAGAGACATACACTTAAGGCGCTGTCACGCTAGCACTTTTTCCGTCAATTTTTTGACAATTTTATTTAACATAAATACAAACATTCTCGAATATAGCTCTTGATCTGACTTTGCTTGGCTGAAAAAAGTTGACGGAAAGGTTTTCAGACGGAAACGATCATTATCGTCTGCTTAGAAAATCGACAATTCGCTCAAAAGTTTTTTTTTTTTTTTTTGGAAAATTGTAAAAAAAAAAAAAAAAAAAAAAACGGAAAAAGTGCTAGTGTGACAGCACCTTTTTACGCTAAAGCCACTTCCTTGATACATGTCACGGCTACAAGATAAGGCTATTGTGTTATCAAGGATTTATCTAAGGGCTAGAGGGGTCATTCTTAAAATTATGGGTTGATAATCTTCTTGAGTTTGAATCTTATCTTAACCCTTTACCTTATAAAGCTCAAATGATTATAAAGTTCTGGTAAGAAAGTCATATTCACTTGGGTTTTGTTGCGCATATTTTGTTTTATTTGTACGAATCATTTCTTCTCTGTTCTGTAAATTGTTATCTTGGTGCATCCTCTCTCTATCGCACATATCAAATGACATTTGTAAGATAATATGATCGCACATATCAAAAGACAATTGAAAGAAAATATGATAATAGAAGAAGACAAGACAAAAACGTTGATATTCACAGGAAATGAGAACTACTGGGCGGTACTTAGCTCGCAGTTGCCAGCAAAGATATTTTTCATCGAGAACTGCTTCTGGCAAATGCCTTTTTGTTCGTTTGTTTATTTATGCATCTATATTTACAATATACTGATTTGGAGTTATATGTAATCGTTCATATTCATTACATTCCGAGATTCATCGAAAGTGTATGTTCGCTTTGTTGTGTTTCTTCTTTCTCTTTCTCCCTCTCTCTCTCTCTCTGCACACACACACACACACACACACACACACACACACACACACACACACACACACATACACATACACAAACACACACATACACACACACACACAAC
>NC_091588.1:21252525-21255025 GCF_042767895.1 Penaeus vannamei
CGGAAAGGTTTTCAGATGGAAACGATCATTATCGTCTGACTGGAAAATCGACAATTCGCTCAGAAATGGACATTTAAGAAAACTGTAAAAAAAATGACGGAAAAAGTGCTACTGTGACACCCAAGAGTAGTTGGATAATCAGGGATACCAACCGTTTCGTAGCGTTAACAAATATATTTCAAAAACCGTTGCTTATTTCAGAATGCTTAGCATGATTTTCTAACGATATTCTTTTGTGAAGCAGCACGCGCGCACACGCGCACACACACACACACACACACACACACACACACACACACACACACACACACACACACACACACACACACACACACACAAACACACACACAAACACACACACAAAGAGAGAGAGAGAGAGAGAGAGAGAGAGAGAGAGAGAGAGAGAGAGAGAGAGAGAGAGAGAGAGAGAGAGAGAGAGAGAGAGAGAGAGAGAGAGACAGACAGAGAGGCAGAGAGGAAGGGAGAGAAAGACACACACACACACACACACACAAACTCACACACACAAACACACAAACACACACACACGCACACACACACACACAAACACACACACACACACACACACGTACACAAAGAAAGAGAGAGAGAGAGAGAGAGATGTAAGATATATACCCCAATAAAGTAAGTCAGATAGATCTACCACTTGATTCCCCTAATCATTCCAAGAACTTTCACCTGGACGAATGGTCTTCAAAATAAGCATCTCTTTTTATTGAACGGCCATTAAGACCGCCTTCAGTTATCTAACAAGCAATGCTAAAGCCTCCATCGAGAATAGTAATAGTAATAGTAATAATAATAACAAAATAATAACAATAATAATAATGATTCTAATAATGATAATAATAATAATAATAATAATAATAATAATAATAATAATAATAATAATAATAATAATAATAGCAACAACAACAATAATAATAATAATAGTAATAGCACCAATAATAATAACAATAACAATAACTAATTATAACAACAATAATAATAATAAAAATAACAACAAATATAACAAAAACAACAACAATAATAATAGCAATAACAATAATACCTATAATATCAATACAATAAAATAAATGTATAAAAACATAAAGTCTAAAGCCTATTTCAAGCCAAGAGACACACGTAGAGAGAATAAAACGGAGAAAGTTGATAACGACCGAAGCTTGAAGAGAATGCTGGTTTCAGTGCTGTGCCAGTTGTGAGTTTAATGTTATTATCTTTTTCTGGTGTTCTTGTTCTTGCTACCACTGTTATTCGCTGTTGCTTTGTTGAATCTTTTTCTTGTATATTAGGTATATTTCTTGGCGTCTTCGTATTACTTCGCTGTTTTATATATAAGGATGAACATTTTTATTGCTAATAATGTTTCTGTTGAATATTGGTATTATCATCGTCCGCGTTACGTAAATCAGAATAATAATGATAACAACAAAATAATAACAGCAATAACATTTATGATAATGAGAACAGCAAAACCATCAACAACAGCATTATTAATATCTACAGTTATGCTGTAGTTATTATTGGTTTGATTAACCATTATCATTATTAATATCGTCGTTTGTGTTGTCAACCACATTCTCCTGTTTTATTTATTATTTCATTTACCTATTTATTATTTTCTTTCTTTCTTTATTAATTTTTCTATTTATGTATTTATCATTTTATTTATTTATTTATTAGATCTTCACAACTTCCTTCCTTTAGGCATGAAATCAACCCCGACATCACACTGCCTAGTTGCTTTGCCGTAAAAGCATCAATGTCTGTTCAGATACTTTTTAGTTTCAAATATACGAGGTAAGGCCTGTAAAATAATTCGTGGTAAAGCCGCATAGTTTAGGATGGCGCTAGTGTCGGGGGTGCGTCGTCTGCATGTTTCCGTCTGTGAATCGTAGTCGGTATAATAATCATTGCAATGCAGTAAAACATTATCATAATAGTTATTACCGTTGTAGTAATCGTCTTAACAATCATTATAATCGTAAAACTCGTTATGATCGTTGTAAAAATGACTATAATCGTAAAAGAAAAGAAAAGAAAAAAGAAAAAGTTACAATGAGCTCGCCGTTTTCAAATCGGGTGTGTGCGGCTCAAGGACCATATTTCTGTTTCATTTTCTTCCTCCCTCCCACATGCAACTTTCAAAGGTGTTTTTATGGCAAAAAGAAGCTAGTAAATTGTGATAATAGGGTTGAAAATCAGGGAAACAAAGCTGAGTAATTTAGTGGCTTGATGAAAAAGCTAGTGTCCAATCTCAAAAAATAGAAACCTGGCAACTCACCCCGGACTCTGGAAGACTCCGACTCTCTTACTTATTTTGAACTAATCCGATTTCACTTGGAATATTTATGTACATCTTTTTTATGGAATGCTTAAATTGTGAAACCGTCTTGGGTAGATCGAGGAACGTACCAACACGCTGGACTTTTTCCAACGCTTGGGAGAGGCTTTCAGAGATATGGCAACAGGTGAT
>NC_091588.1:21277220-21279720 GCF_042767895.1 Penaeus vannamei
AACCGTTTCGTAGCGTTAACAAATATATTTCAAAAATCGTTGCTTGTTTCAGAATGCTTAGCATGATTTTCTAACGATATTCCTTTGTGAAGCAGCACGCGCGCACACACGCGCGCACACACACACACACACACACACACACACACACACACACACACACACACACACACACACACACACACACTTACTCAAAAACACAGACACACTCACAAACACACACACACACAAACACACACACACACAAATACACATACACAAACACAAGAGAGAAAGAAATATGAACAGACAGACAGACAAGAAGCATGAGAGGAAGGGAGAGAGAACACAGACACACACACAAACGGCACACACACACAAACACACACACACAAACACACACACACAAACACACAAACACACACACACAAACACACACACACACACACACATACACACAAAGAAAGAGAGAGAGAGATGTAAGATATATACCCCAATAAAGTAAGTCAGATAGATCTACCACTTGATTCCCCTAATCATTCCAAGAACTTTCACCTGGACGAATGGTCTTCAAAATAAGCATCTCTTTTTATTGGACGGCCTTTAATAGCGCCTTCAGTTATCTAACAAGTAATGCTAATGCCTCCATCGAGAAAGGACTTGTATAGTAAAAATAATAGTAATAGTAATAGTAATAGTAATAATAATAACAAAATAATAACAATAATAATAATGATTCTAATAATGATAATAATAATAATAATAATTATAATAATAATAGCAACAACAACAATAATAATAATAATAATAATAATAGCAACAATAATAATAACAATAATTATAACAACAAATATAACAAAAACAGCAACAATAATAATAGCAATAACAATAATACCAAGAATATCAATGCAATAAAATAAATGTATAAAAACATAAAATCTAAAGCCTATTTCATGCCAAGAGACACACGTAGAGAGAATAAAACGGAGAAAGTTGATAACGACCGAAGCTTGAAGAGAATGCTGGTTTCAGTGCTGTGCCAGTTGTGAGTTTAAATATTATTATCTTTTTCTGGTGTTCTTGGTCTTGCCACGCTGTTATTCGCTGTTGCTTTGTTGAATCCTAGCTTGTATATTAGGTATATTTCTTAGCGTCTTCGTATTACTTCGCTGTTTTATATATAAGGATGAACATTTTTATTGCTAATAATGTTTCTGTTGAATGTGGTAATTGGTATCATCGTCCGCGTTACGTAAATCAGAATAATGATAACAACAAAATAATAACAGCAATAACATTTATGATAATGAAACGAAAAGCAAAACCATCAACAACAGCGTTATTGTATCTACAGTTATGCTGTAGTTATTTATTAACGATTAACCATTATCATTATTAATATCGTCGTTTGTGTTGTCAACCACATTCTCCTGTTTTATTTATTATTTCATTTACCTATTTATTATTTTCTTTCTTTCTTTCTTTCTTTATCAATCATTCTATTTATTTATTTATTATTTTATTTATTTATTTATTAGATCTTCACAACTTCCTTCCTTTAGGCATGAAATCAACTCCGATATCAGACTGTCTAGTTGCTTTGCCGTAAAAGCATCAATGCCTGTTCAGATACTTTTAAGTTTCAAATGTACGAGTTGAAGCCTGTGAAATAATTCGTGGTAAAGCCGTTTAGTTAAGGATGGCGCTAGTGTCGGGGGTGCGTCGTCGTAGTCGGTATAATAATCATTACAATGCAGTAAAACATTATCACAATCGTTATTACCGTTGTAGTAATCGTCTTAACAATCATTATAATCGTAAAACTCGTTATGATCGTTGTAAAAATGACTATAATCGTAAAAGAAAAGAAAATAGAAAAAGTTGCAATGACTCGCCGTTTTGAAACCGGGTGTGGGCGGCTCAAGGACCACATTTCTGTTTCATTTTCTTCCTCCCTCCCACATGCAACTTTCAAGGGTGTTTTTATGGCAAAAAGAAGCTTGTAATTTGTGTTAATAAGGTTGAGAATCAGGGAAACAAAGCTGAGTAATTTAGTGGCTTGATGAAAGAGCTACAGTGTGTCCAATCTCAAAAAATAGAAACCTGGCAACTCACCCCGGACTCTGGAAGACTCCGACTCTCTTACTTATTTTGATCTAATCCGATTACACTTGGAATATTTATGTACATTTTTTATGGAATGTTTAAATTGTGAAGCCTCCTTGGGTAGATCGAGGAACGTACCAACACGCTGGACTTTTTCCAACGCTTGGGAGAGGCTTTCAGAAATATGGCAACAGGTGATATTTCACATCATTTAAGCTCCGCCCACAAATGCTTCAAAATCAGCCTGAAATTCGTCACTAGAGGCCGACATTGTGTATTTAGTGCTTATTTATCACCAGGAAAGCCTATCCGTGATTGTATTTTACAACAGAAATACCTTAAATATATTTCTATATCATTCTGCATCCAGATTTCAAGGGAAGAAACGAGAAAGACGGACATTTTTTTCCAGTTTTGA
>NC_091588.1:21304720-21312220 GCF_042767895.1 Penaeus vannamei
TATTATCTATCTATCTATCTATCTGTCTCCCTTTTTTTCTTTTCCTTTACGAGTGCGCACGCTTACACACGCACACACAAACATACACACAGACACAAATATTCACACTTTCTATCTCCATATTTGTCTATCTATTTCTCTCTCTCCCTCTCTTCTCTTTTCGCAACGAATGGAGCGACAAACGCCACCTCATTTTGTGCCATTATTGAATTCTTCACTTCTCCTCCTCCTCCTTCTCCTTATTTCCATCCTCCTCTTCCTCCTCGTGCTTTTCATCCTCTTCCTCTCTCGATGCCGTTCTGTCACATTTCTTCATCTTTTACTTTTTCTTTTTTTTTCTTCAATTCGTCCTCTTCCTTTACCTTCTAATCACCTTCCTTCACTCTCTTTATCATCATCCCCCTTTATTCACGCTCCGCTTCCTTCTCCTTCTCATTATCATCATCACCATTTCCACCTTTTTTATTCTCCTCTCTCCTTTCCTTCACTCTCTTTTTCCCACTCTTCCCCCTTTATCCTCTTCTTGGTCCTCCTCTTCCCCCTCCCCATTTCTTTTATCTCCTCCTTTTCCCCCTTTCCTTTCCTCCTCCCTCTCCTCCTTTCCCCCCTCCCCATCCCCTTCCTTCTCCTCCTTTTCCCCTTCCTCTCCCCCCTCCCCTTCCCCTTCCTCCTTTCCCCCTCCCCTTCCTCCTCCCTCTCCTCTTTTTCCCTTTTCCCTTCCTCCTCCCTCTCCTTTCACCTTTCCCTTCCTCTTTTTCCTCCTCCTCCTCCTCCTCCTTCAAATCACAAGCTTCTCAATCCTCCAGTATCTCTTTCCAAATTCTTCGCGAAGTTTACGCCACAGAAAAGTTAGCGGTGAATGTTTGGCGGAGAAAGTGCGAGAAAGTGCTGTATGCCAACTAACGAGTTCCGTTGAAGAATATTTTGCATTTATCCCAACCGACTGAGGACTATAATGAATGGGATGTGAATCGTATGCGTATTGTGGTGGGCGGTCGAATGAGAAAGGAGTGTAGTAAATAAACATTGATTGAATGTATTTTTTGTTGTTTTCTTTTGTTGTTGTTGTTGCTGTTTTTCTTGTTGTTTTGTTGTTTTTTTTCATTCACGTTTTTTTCGGATCAGTGTCTATAGTCTAGGAATATACTCGAAGTGCTGTGTAATGTAGGTGTGTATTTTGGTGCAGATATACATTAGTTGCACATATTCGTTCACATATTCTAGGAATCTATTCGTAAACAGTAAGTATGATGGGATGATTACTAATTATACATTGATTTCATGTTGTTGTTGTTGTTGCTGATGTTGTTGTTGTTGCTATTATTATTGTTGTTGCTGTTGTTGTTGCTGCTGTTGCTGTTGTTGTTGCTGTTGTTGTTGTTGTTGTTGCTGCTGCTGTTGTTATTGTTGTTGCTGTTGTTGTTGCTGTTGTTGTTGTTATTGTTGTTGTTTTGTTTGTTTTTGTTTTTTGTTTTTTTCACACATTTTTTCGGATCACTGTCGATAATCAAGAAATATAACAGAGAAATTGTGTTATCATGCGTATTTCAGTAAAAATATGCATGATTTTTTCCACACAATTTACGGATATAAACCTTATTAGGAAGTTTAATGAAAAGATTGTGTAGCACATGTAAGTGGCATAGAAGTTAGTTGATTTGACTAAAGGACCCGAATATGCAAATCAAAAAGGAACAGCGAAATGAAGAATAAGAAAACACGCGAATATACCGAATGCCTTTTCGTCGTTCCTGTTGCAGTTTTCACGACATGAATTCAACATAAATAAGCAATATGAACTTATAATGATTTCACGTATTTTTCTACTTATTCCACGTAATACTTCGTCGAGATGCAAAAGGAGGGACTGTGTATTTCAGAGTAGTAGAAAATAGCTTTGTTATTTCCTCGTTTCTGCTGTTTATGTATTTCCACGTATTCTCTAAAGTCTAACTGGCAAGTATAAGGAAAGCCTGAATATCATATATATATTTCGAAGAAGAGAGTAGTGGGAAATTGCTGTTATTTCGTATTGTGTTTCGTATGTGTATTTCGGTGTAGTGTGTATTTAAATATTGCTATGTTAATTGGTTATGTGTATGTGTATTCCTATGCAAATTTGTCTAGCTCATAATTACCTTTGTGCACTAAGTATGTAGAGGTGACATAGCTCAGTGGTAGAGCGCTGGTTTTGCAATCGTAAGGTCCTGGGTTCGCGCCCGGCTGCCCCGCTCAGTCGACTCAGCAGTGAATGAGTACTGGTATGCTGACGTCGGCATGCTGGGGTCAAAGTCGGGGCGGAAAGGAACTGGCCACCCTATAGCATCATCCCGAGGCTTAATAAGCATGGTTCTCTACGAAACATGTTCCTTACGTGCAGATGAATATGGAACTTTGACTTTTCTTGAATAAGTATGTACTATTACCTATTATTTCGTATTTCTCTGGATCCACATGTTGCTAAAAATGTTTGGAAAAGTTTTATATTAAGTAAGCATTTCGGTGTATAATGCCATGGATACCAGTTATGGTGATATCAAATATCTACTTGTAGAAAAGTTATGAATGAGAATGAATTTCTTCACAATACAAGGGATGTATTTGAGCGGTCTCGAATATATCTTCACTCACATGTATTTTCGAAAACAGATCAAATACATCTCTTGCATTGTGAAAACGTTCATTCTCATTTATACCTTTTCTACATATGTCAACATGACTATAGTTCATAAACATGCACTACCAACTCTATTATTTTACACGTAGCCCGAGCTAAGAGTAGCATTTCGTGAGACATAAAATAAACATGTATGTTTGTGTAGAGTGGAATGCAGATAGCTTTGTGGATACACTATGATATCACATCTATCCAATGTGCTGTGTACTAGAGAACCATATAGAAAGGCTATGAATCAACTGTGTATTTAGGTGTCGAATGTAATGGGAAATAGCAATAACTCTTACTGTGTACTAAATATACATGCATTGTTAAGGCTGTGTATTATATGTGTACTTTAGAATAGAATGTAATGGGAAAGAACTATGTTAACTCGCAATATGTGTGATGTATAAATTTCGAAGCAGAGTTGGGTGCAAGTAGCAGTGTTAACTCCTTATACTTATCAAATGCGCAGTGTTATAATAATTTTACATCTCATGCGTCCCATATAGAATGCTGTATAAAGCATATTGCTTTGTTAACTCGCAATAGGAAGATAAGAATATTACACTTTTCAGTATTTGTGTAATTCACAGAAAGGATAAAAAATAAAAAAAAAGTAGTGATCAAGAAAAAAATAAGTGCAGTGTTTCCTTTCGTTTCAATATCATTTGACTGGATGTTATTACCGTATGTTGTTTGTGTCTGAGGTTTTCCCTGTAGCTTACATTTTCGGTCAGGGTTCATAGATATCGCTCAGCGTCCTATACATCGTGCACGCCAAAACCGCATCTAAAAGTACGACGCGTCCACACTGCAATAAAACATGTCGGAGGCCATGACGTACGCGTATCACAAACCGGTTACAAACAAGCTACTTTTTGTCAGTGGCTTTACTTCTTTTGTCGTTCCCTTGTTAGTATTTTCTTTTGTGACATATGTGTGGCATGAGGATACAAGTTTCTCGTCTTTTATTTATTTTATTTATTTATTTATTAGGATTTTTTTTTTTTCTGGATAGAGATAGCCAGACACACACACACACACACACACACACACACACACACACACACACACACACACACATACACACACACACACACACACACACACAGGCACAAACACACACAAACACACACACACGCGCACGCACGCACGCACACACACACACAGGCACAGACACACACACGCACACACACAGGCACAGACACACACACGCACACACACAGGCACAGACACACACGCACACACACAGGCACAGACACACGCACACACGCACACACAGGCACAGACACACGCACACACACACACACACACAGGCACAGACACACGCACACACACACACAGGCACAGACACACGCACACACACACACACAGGCACAGACACACGCACACACACACACACACACACATACACACACTCACGCACACACACACACACACACAGGTTATACAGTACGTGGCTCTAAAAGTTTGGAAGTTGTTCACCACTAAGGACATGAATATCATAATCTGCATGGGACATTTAACTTGATTAGTGTACAAAGTCTACATCGTTAGAGGCACCAATAGATTATATTTAAGAATTACCATACATTGAAGTTTTTATCATTCAAGTAAATTTCTATTAGGCAGCCGTTAGAAGTGTCTAAGAATATCATTTCTTTTTATCTAATAATTTTGACTATTTTGACTACACTTTCATTCAGGCTTTTATAAGAGAGTAAAATGAAAACTATTTTTGGAAATTTAATTAATGTTTATTTGTTACCACTGTTCTGACTTTAATTAAAGAGTATAACAGATCCACGTGTCCAAGCGTGTTATGTTCTAATAAGATCCTTTTTTACCCACCAGAAACCTAAAAAAAAAAAAAAAAAAAATAAGAAGAAGAAAAAGAAAAGAAAAAAAACATTCTTATGCTTCGACATATTATTTTTTTCTATTTATTAATTATACCAAATTTAACATTGGCGCTTTGTGTGTGTGTGTATATATGTGTATGTCTGTGTTGAGTTTTATTTCTGTTATTATCTGTTTATCTGTCTAATAATCTATATGTCTGTATATCTACCTTTCGATTCATGTATCTGTCTATTTATTATTCATAAAAATGATATGAATAATAAGGATGATAATCTGCATGATAATTATGATGATGATGGTATGCATAACAGTAATGATGATAAGCATAACAATGATGATAATGATGACCATAATGATAATAACATCCAAAATTATAATAATACTAATAATAGTAATGGAAATGATAATAAGGATATAAGCAATGTTAAAGGCATAATAATGAGGATAACGATAATAATGATAATAGTAATGATAATGATAATAGTAATGCCAATGCTGATAATAATAATAATAACAAAAACAATAAAGATGATATTCATGATATACATGAGAATGATAATAATAATGAGAATAATAATAATAATAGTAATAATAAAAAGGATAATCATAATAATAATGGATAGCAACAACAACAAAAGAAAAATACTCATGAAAGAGCTAAAAATAGCCACTGGACACAAACATCCATTTTGCGCTCCGTTCTAAAAACACAAATTGGTTGAGGTCGAAATATATGGTTATGTCTGCTGCCGAATTCTCTCTCTCTCTCTTTTTAGTTATTAAGTTTTTTTTGTTTTGTTTTTTTGTTGTTTTTTCTTTTGCTCTCTCTATCTAGTCTAACTTTTTTTTCTCTCTCTCTATCTATCTAACTCTTTCTCTCTCTATGTCTGTCTTTCTTTCTTTCTTTCTTTCTCTCTCTCTCTCTCTCTCTCTCTCTCTCTCTCTCTCTCTCTCTCTCTCTCTCTCTCTCTCTCTCTCTCTCTCTTGTTATAAGTGTGTTTGTAAGTTTGTAAGTAGTCATATACACTTCATGCTGAATTTTAAACAAAAGTTCTATTAGTCCTACAGCATATGCAGTGGCAAAAGTGCTAATGATAATAATAATGATAATGAATAGAAAAAACACTCTACCATGTTGATACTATGGTAGAAAAACCCACAATGCACACACTAGATTCATTGAAGAAAGCGAGACAACAGTTTCGGAATCGTCCTCAGACCCGAAGATGGAATCGAGGACAATTCCGAAACTGTTGTCTCACTTACATCAATAAATCTAGTTTGTGCATTGTGGGTTTTTCTATTAATAATTATAATGATGATAATGATAAAAACAATAATGATAATGGTAGTGATGAAAATGATAATGATAACTATGATGCTAAAATGATAATAATAATGCTAAAATGATAACAATAATAACGATGATGATAATGATAATTAAGATAATACTGACAGTAATAACAATAATAATAACAATTATGACAATGATAATGATGCTAATAATAATAACAATAATGACAATGATGGTGTTAATAATGATGTTAATAATGATTATAATAACAATAATGACAATGATAATAGTAATGATAATGATAATGAAAATCATAATTTTAACAATGATTATATTTTTAATCATGATTATGGTAATAATAATGATCCGTGTAATTATAGTAAAAACATTTACGATAATTATTATTATCATATGATGATTATAATGATTAAAATGATGATGGCGATGATGATGAAAACAACGATAATGATGATGATGATGAAGATAATAATAGTTACGATTATAATAACATAAACAATAAGAGCAACAATAGCAATAATTATTATAACTCTACCAAGAACAACAACTGTACGGCTAATAACATCAATAATACATCTAAATCACTTCCAGCTTAACATGTACCCTCGAGAAAAAAAGAAAAAAAAAAAAAAAAAGTTTACCATTTAATATAATGACTGTTCCGTGTACAGAAAACGGGAGTCGGGGGACACTCAAGTAGAATTGTCTCATTTGAATAAAATAATAGCAATATCACCTCGTTTACAGAAAAGCGATAAAACTATAAGCCCGAAATTGAATCAGATAAAATATGGAAGTGGATGATAAAAACAACAACAGTAATTGTTATTGGATAGAAAATGAGTTTGGTTCTTTACGTCTATTTCATTAAAGAAGAAAATACGATGTTTTTTTTTCCGGAACTAAACTGATGCCAACATTTAGATTATGTAGTAAATATTTATGGTAGTTGGAAATGCATGAGAGACGTATTCAATAACGTAAAAATCACTTACAACACAAACCCGAATATGCAAAGCGATTTTCTAACATGAAGAAGGAATCAAAAGAACAATTTATATCAAATATATATTACATTATTTTGTCTTCTTCCAACCGTCCTATCCTATTCTATTCAGCTTTTATTTCTATCTTTATTTTCATCCTTTTATAAAATTTTGCAGTTCCTCCTGGTTCTTATTCGGAATATATCTTCAATTTACTCAAATCTTTTCATCCTTTTCAGCATATTCAAGGATTATAAAGTCTCCGGCGGTGGTCTCCCTTGGTGATTATGCAAACAGGATCATAAAATAAACAATAGCAAGACAGGAACCATAAATATTTCTTCTTTTTTTTTTTTCTTTTTTTTTTTTTTTTACAAAAGACTTACCACCAAAGCTGCCGTGGGAAATGGATGCGCTGTGATTGGCTGAGATTAGGCGAGTCGTGATTGGCTCCGATACTGTGACGTCACGGCTGTTATTTTCACTGAAAACTTATTTTTGCGAGCATTTAGGAATCCCATCTAGTTACTACTTTGTGGTTTTGGTATATTCCACAGACTTGTCAAGAGCAAAAGAAATTAAAGAAACGTGCATAGCAATACTCGAGGATTTGTGAATGGGACTTTGTGACGTCATCAATATCAATGCCAAGAACTGCTATAAAGATATTTGTCTTC
>NC_091588.1:21342220-21347220 GCF_042767895.1 Penaeus vannamei
TGGAAACTATAACAATAATGATAAGGAAAATAATAATAATAATAATAATAATAATAATAATAATAATAATAATAATGATAATAATAATAATAGTAATGATAATGACAACAATAATCATAATCATGATAGTAATAATATTAATGATAGTGATAATGAAAGTAATAGCAATAATAACAATAAGGATAATGATGATAATGAGAACAACATATAAAAAACAATAATAACAGTAATAACAATAATGATTATGATGGCAATAATAACAATTATAATGATAATAATAATGGTAATGATAGTACTGATAACAACGATAATGATAATATGAAGAAGAACCATAATGATAATAATGATAATGAAAATGATGACAATAATAATAATATTGATAACAATAATAATGATAATGATAATAATAACTGTAATAAGAATAATAATGATAATAATAACTGTAATAAGAATAATAATGATAATGATAAGAATAACAGTAATAAGAATAATAATGATAATAGTAATAATAACAATAATAGGAATAATAATGATAATGATACCGAATAAATGTCACTGATTTTCAATTATGAAATAATAATCATGATTAACTTCTCGCCCTGTTATCAGTATTCCTTTATGATTAACATATTCATCATTTATTATCTATTACCTGTCACATTTATTATCTATTATCTATCGAGCTTATTATCTATTATCTATCATTTACTATCTATTATATATTATTTATTATCTATCATTTATTATCTATTATATATTATTTATCATATATTATCTATTATCTATCATTTATATTCGTTATCATTTATTCTCCATTTTTATCATTATCATTATCAGTCCTTCAGCGGCCTAGAAATTCATTTTGGAAATGTAGTAAAAAAATGTGGTACAAAGGTGTGTTCATGAAATTTAGACCATGTGTCTATGCTTTTGTGTGAGTCTATTATCTATTATTGTGTGTATTTTGTGTGTGGGTTTCTCCTTTATTATCTATTGTCTTTATTATCTTTGTATCATGTTTTGTGTGTGTGTTTTGTTTGTGTGTGTGTATATTTGTGTGTGTTTTATTTGTGTTTTGTTTGTGTGTGTGGGTTTTTATATGTGTGTGTGTGTGTCTGTTAAATATTCATTGTGTTATCATTGTTTGTGTGTTGGGTTTTGTTTGTGTGTGTCTGTGGCCTAGAAATTTATTTGTGAAAAATGTGTTTTTGTTCATGAAATTTGTGGGTATATGTTTGTGTGAGTCTGTGTTTATTTGTGTGTTTTGTTTGTGTGTGGGTTTCTGTTTGTGTGTGTGTCTGTGTTTATTTGTGTGTGTTTTTGTTTGTGTGTGGGTTTCTGTTTGTGTGTGTGTCTGTGTTTATTTGTGTGTGTTTTGTTTGTGTTTTGTTTGTGTGTGGGTTTCTGTTTGTGTGTGTGTGTGTGTCTGTGTTTATTTGTGTGTGTTTTGTTTGTGTGGGTTTCTGTTTGTGTGTGTGTGTGTGTCTGTGTTTATGTGTTTGTGTTATGTTTGTGTGTGGGTTTCTGTTTGTGTGTGTGTGTGTCTGTGTTTATGTGTTTGTGTTATGTTTGTGTGTATGTGTGTCTGTGTTTATGTGTTTGTGTTATGTTTGTGTGTGGGTTTCTGTTTGTGTGTGTGCCCGTGTGCGTGTGCTTATTTGTGTGTGGGTTTTTGTTTGTGTGTATGAGTGTGTCTATGCCTGTGTGTGGGCGTGTGTATGTGCCTGTTTATGTGAGTGTTTTTGTTTGTTTGTGTGTGTATGTGTGTTTGCTTGTCTGTGCCTCTATGTGTCTGTTTATGTGTGGGCGTGTGTATGTGCCTCTGTGTGTGTGTTTGCTTGCAAGCGGGCGTGTGTCTATCACTCTTTGCCTCTGTGTGTATGTTTTTTGTGTGGGCGTGAGTCTGTGCCTGTGTATGTATGTGTTTGTGTGTGCATTTATCGATGTGTGTGTTTATGTATGCGTGTGTTTGTGTGTGTGTTTATGTATGCGTGTGTTTGTGTGTGTGTTTATGTATGCGTGTGTTTGTGTGTGTTTATGTATCTCTCTCTCTCTCTCTCTCTCTCTCTCTCTCTCTCTCTCTCTGTCTATCTGTCTCTGCTCTCTCTCTCACTCTCACTCTCTCTCTCTCTCTCTCTCTCTCTCTCTCTCTCTCTCTCTCTCTCTCTCTCTCTGTGCGCGCGTGTGTGTGTGTGTGTGTGTGTGTGTGTGTGTGCGTGTGTGTGCCTCATCAATCTTCATTTACAGTCATGAATTTCTCTTTGATGTGGATTTTACAGTCGAGTTAATTTCACTCTTCCTCATTAAACCTTACTACTTGATTATTCAATTCTTTACAGAAGTTAATTCTACCAAATTTTATTCATAGGCCTTGCTAGTCCTATATGCATACTCAGCCATTAATCACTGAATTAATCACAGATCTATGTCAGGTTAATGAAGAGCTGAAAGTATGAAACTACATATAAGTACACATAGATACATATATATATATATATATATATATATATATATATATATATATATATATATATGTATATATATATATATATATATATATATATATATATATATATATATATATATATATATATATATATATATACATAAATATATATATATATATATATATATATATATATATATATATATATATATATATATACATAAATATATATATATACATAAATATATATATACATATATATATATTTTATATATATATATATATATATATATATATATATATATATATATATATATATATATATATATATATGTATGTATGTATTTATGTACATATATATGTGTGTGTGTGTGTGTATGTAACTATTCATTTTTTTCTTGTGCATATATGTAAGTATATTTGTAAGCTGTAGGTCTGTATGTGTGTGAGTTTGTATATCTGCATGTATTTTATATGCATGTATGTATGTATGTTTAAAGTATGTCTGTATGCATGTACGTATATATATGTATATATATATATATATATATATATATATATATATATATATATATATATATATATATATATATATATATATATATATATATATATATATATGTATATGTATATTATAGTATGTCTGTATGCATTTATTTCTGTAAATGCATGTAAGTATATACAAGTATGTGTACGTAGGAAAGAGAGAGAAAGAAAGTGACAGAGACAGACATATAGACATACAAACAGACCAGCGCAAATCGTTAAAAAAAACAATCCAAAATAGTGTTAATATCACTAAGTGCTTTTGTATGTTTATTAACGAAATGGATAGGGATACAACACACCGCTGGATCTATATAAATGGAAGCTAGAATTCCCTGCACTATAAACAACTCGTTATTAGATTGTAAAAACTACATCGGTATATGGTCTTTGTGTTTAAGGGATAAAATTATGTGTTAGCTCTATGGAATTACATCTTTCTGTGCTTTATTTACTAGGTATGGTCGAAATGAAGTGAAATCCATTGTACATATATTCAAATCCATTATATGAAAGGTATGGTGGATGACTAATAGGAATTACATCATGTTTTGTTATCAGCATAAGCTCAATGGTCTTTTTTATATGGCATTGCATCTCGAATGAATTGACTTGATTAGTGAATTTCGTTGTTTCTCGTCATTCATATTTTTCAAATGTCGCTATTGTGTTTGAAGTTAATTAAGGATAATTAGCCAGAAGGATTTACAATTCAGACACATCGTTATCAAGTGTTTTTTATCTTTGCATTATGTAAGATAACGTACATTTATCTGTTCATTTCTAAGTATTCGCACACACACACACACGCACACACACACACACACACACACACACACACACACACACACACACACACACACACACACACACACACACACACACACACACACACACACACACACACACACACACACACACACACACACACACAACACACAACACACACAACACACGCACGCACACACAACACACACACATGCATGTATAAATTAAAATCTATGAAATATCCCCCAAAAAAAGAGAGAGAGTAAAAAAAATAGTTTATCCAGAGCTTCGGAAAAGCACACCTATTTGCATAACACGGAATAGAGATTAAATAACAATTTGCATAAAAGTTACAGTTCCCACGATTTAAGCTATGTGCGAATTAGCGTGCGAATGTAATTAGGATTTAGTCTTACACATTACACAGAAAAGTTATAAGTTTGTTTTAGTAGTTCAGGGCAGTATATTTAGAAAATGTTCATCAGTATCGGTACAGTATACACTAACTTAGAATTAGAAAGTAGAAATTAGTAGAAATTCTTAACTGAGGATGTTCTTATGATTGGTCCGAAGCGTTGAAAACATCAAATAAAATTTAAAATGAGAATCTTTAAAGAATACGATCTAAAGACACATATATATATATATATTTACTTAACGAAACGGATAAAACCAACGTATAGTGATAAAATTCGCGGTAAATCCTTAGAGTATAACATTAAAATAATCGTATTGCACGAGAATAATATCTCTCTCTTCTCTCTCTCTCTCTCTCTCTCTCTCTCTCTCTCTCTCTCTCTCTCTCTCTCTCTCTCTCTCTCTCTCTCTCTCTCTCTCTCTCTCTTTCTCTCTGTCTTTCTCCCTCTCCCTCCTTCCCTCCCTCCCTCCCCTCTCCCACCCTCCTTCCCCCCCTCCCTCCCTCCCTCCCTCCCTCCCTCCCTCCCTCCCTCCCCTCTCTCCCTCTCTATCTATCTTTCTCTCTCTCTCTCTCTCTCTCTCTTCTCTCTCTCTCTCTCTCTCTCTCTCTCTCTCTCTCTCTCTCTCTCTCTCTCTCTCTCTCTCTCTCTCTCTCTCTCTCTCTCTCTCTCTCTCTCTCTCTCTCTCTCTCTCTCTCTCTCTCTCTCTCTCTCTCTCTCTCCTCTCTCTCCCTCCCTCCCTCCCTCCCTCTCTCTCTCTCTCTCTCTCTCTCTCTCTCTCTCTCTCTCTCTCTCTCTCTCTCTCTCTCTCTCTCTCTCTCTCT
>NC_091588.1:21364720-21374720 GCF_042767895.1 Penaeus vannamei
CAAGTATTGTCAACTGAAACCGAAACAAATATTACTTCATTATCTAGAAAAAAAAAAAAAAAAAACAACTACAATGAAGAGAAAGAAATAGTAAAATTTTAAGAAAACAAATTCTTGTATTGTATTTACATATTGTAGAACTTAACTAAGCTATGCTGTCATATACGCCATACCATTAACGTTCTCTTATAACAATCCTAATAATATTTGTTATTGATTCTGTGAATGCAAAAAATATTGTCAACAGCAGATGTATAATGCTTTTCTTACCATATACTCTTTTACTATTATACTCTACTTGGCAGATAAGTGAAGACTGTTGGCAATGTGATAGATTAATAATGGCAATTAGTTGATAATCAAAATTGATAATAATTAGTTGATATCTAACAGGATGATGATTATATTTAACTGAAATACACCTATTGAACTTGGACATGCATCTTTGCCTTGTTAAAGAGGAGAATATAGTGACAGTAATCATCACTCTCTTAAATATTATTTTTTTCATTAGATTGAATTTCATTTTCATAATTAATATCACTATCTCTCACGCTGTTACGCTTGTCAATTTCATTGCGCAATATTCGCCCAAAATTAACGGTAGAGGTTAATGCATGACAGAAAGACTCAAACTCAAAAGTAAATGAACTCGAAAATTTGAGAATTCCAATAAGATGAAATATAAATAATAATAAGACAAATAGATAAATGAATAGATAAGATAACGGAGGAAGGGAGATTATTAGAGAGAGTAAGAAAAGGGAGATCCACTCAAGAGGTTACGGAATATTGGAAGGGAGAGGGACAGATATAGAAAAGAGAGAGAGAGACAGATATAGAAAAGAGAGAGAGAGAGAGAGAGAGAGAGAGAGAGAGAGAGAGAGAGAGAGAGAGAGAGAGAGAGAGAGAGAGAGAGAGAGAGAAAGAGGGAGAGAGGGCGAGAAAGAGAGAGCGAGAGAGGGAGAGATGGCGAGAAAGAGAGAGATAGAGAGAGAGAGCAAGAGAAAGAAAGACAGACAGACAGAAAAAGATAGAAAGAGAGGAGGAGGAAGAGAAAGAGAAAAGAGAAGGGAGAGAATAACAAGAAATGAGATGACAAAGACAAAGACAAAAAAAAAAAAACTTAAAAAGATGAAGTAAGCCATGACCCCCCCAAAAAAAAAAAAGAAAAAGAAAAAAGAAAAGAGACAGAGAAGTGTCCCTGACTTCAAAGACTTGAAATTAACAACCTCTTTTTTTCCTTCTTTTTTCCTTTTTTTCTTAACTGCTGGAGGCACGATATCCCACCACATACAATGTAACTCAGACAACTTGGACAGTTGTAAGAAAACTTGAAAGGGAAATAGACCATTTCATTTTTTCTCTCTCCAGACATCTGACAAAAAATAAATGGAAAAAGAGGATTAACTGAGTTTAGTGAATTTATAAGGACAGAGCGAACTAAAACTTCATTTAAATATTCTACGACACATGCAATGGCTAGATGTGCAATGATTTGCGTTTCGTGTTTTTTTTTTATTCTTTCTTTTTTATAGGAAATTTAGGAGTGATATATGCAATAAAATTCGTTCACTCTCTATCTATTTTCATATGTATGTATATATATGTATTTGCATATGTATATATGCATGTGTATGTATATATATATATATATATATATGTGTGTGTGTGTGTGTGTGTGTGTGTGTGTGTGTGTGTGTGTGTGTGTGTGTGTTTCTTCTTCCTCTTCTTTTTCTTCATCTTCTCCTTTTCCCTTTCCTTCTTCTCTTTCTCCTTCCCTTTTACTTCCTCACCCTTCTCTTTCTTCTTCTTTCTTCTTCCTTTCCTTCTGTTCCGCCTTTAGCTTTCCTTCTTTTTCTTCGTTTCTTTGTTCTTCTTATTCTTATCCTTTGTTATTCTTATTATCTTCATCTCTTTGTTATTCCTATTCTTATCCTCTTTCTTATTATCATTATTATCCTTTCTTCTTCTTCTCCTTGTTCTAATTATAATTCTTCTACTTCTCCCCCTCCTTTTCTTGTCTCCTTCTTCTTCATCTTATTACTATATTTATCATCTTTCTTCTAAATCTCATTTTCTTTCTTCTTCTTCTTCTTCCCCTCCTTCTTTTTCTTCTTCTTCTTCTTCTCTTTATTCTCCTTTTTTCTTCCCTTTCTGCTTCTCTCTCTCTTTCTCCTTCTTCGTGATCACTATCTTCTATATCTTCTTTTCTTCCCCTTCTCTTTCTTTAGCTTCTTCTTCACCTTATTCTTATTCCCTTCTCCTTTTTTTCTTCGTCTTCTCCTTCTCGCCTCTCTTTCTTCTGTATCCACTTATTCTTCTTAATCTTCCCTTCTTTACCTCTTCTTCAAAACTTTTCATTTACTCATTCTTCTTCTTCTTCTTCTCTCTTTCCTTCTCCTTCTTCTTCTCCTTTTTCCCTTCTCCTTCTTCTTTTTTCTCCATTTCCTTTTCCTTCTTCTCCTTTTCCTTTTCCTTCTACTTCTTCTCCATCTTTTCTTTTTGCTTCTCCTTCTTCTTTTCCATCTTCTCCTTTTCCTTCTCATTCTCATTCTTCTTATCCATCCTCTTCTCCTTTCCTTCTCCTTCTTCTTCTCCTTTTCCTTCTCCTTCTCCTTCTTCTTATTTTACTTCTCCTTCTTCTTCTTCACCTTATTATCTTTCCTCCTCCAGATTTTCCTCTTTCACTGCGCATCATTTCCTTGCTTTTGCTTTCTTTAAGTTCTTCCATCTTTTATTATAATCTTTTCATTTCCTCCTCTTAACTTCTTTTCTTTTTTCCTCTTTTCCTTCTTCCTTTGTCGGCCTTTCCTTTCTCTCTATCTCTGTCCCTTTTCTACTTTTATCGTCCCTCTCCTTCTCGTCTTTCATTCCCTTCACTTTCTTATCATTGTACGCCTTCTCTCTCCCTCCCTCTCCCTCTCCCTCTCCCTCTCCCTCCTCTCCCTCTCCTCTCCCTCTCCCTCTCCCTACCTCTCTCCCTCTCCCTCCCTCTCTCCCTTTTCCTCCCTCTCCCTCTCCCTCCCTCCCTGTCCCTCTCCCTCTCCCTCTCCTCTCCCTCTCCACCCCTCTCCCTCTCCCTCTCTGCCTCTCCCTCTCCCTCTCCCTCTCCCTCTCCCTCTCCTTCTCCTGTTTTCCAGTATTTCTTTTTTATCGCCTTCTCCCTCTTACCCGCTTTCTAAATTTCTTCTCTCTTTTCTTTTCAAATTCATTTATTATCATATTCCCATCTTCCCTTTTTCCTACTCCTTCTTATCAACTTCATTTGTCGTCTTTTTTGCCTTCTTCTCTTTCTCTTCATCCTTATTCCTTTCTTTCTACTTCCTTCATCATTCGTTTTCCATTATTCTCAACTTTTATTCTTTCTTCTTTTCGACATCTTTATTCTTATTCTTTCTTTCTATCGACTCCCTTTATCCACTTTTCCCCTCTCCACGTCATCATATTCTTTGTTCTCCACTTTTACTTTATTTATCATCGTTTCCCCTCTTCTCCTGATCTAACGAAGGAAAATAGATACGATTTTTTTTTTCTGGTCATGTTTTTTTTCTTTCTTTCTTTCTTTCTTTCTTTTTGTTGTCTTTTTCTTTTCTTTTCTTTTTCTTTTCTTTCTTTCTTTCTTTAATTTTCTTTTCCTTTTCTTTTTTCTTTCTTTCTTTTTTTCTTTTTTTATCCGGGATTCAGCTTGTTTTATACGAGACATTTTTTACTTATTCTCTCTCTCTCTCTCTCTCTCTCTCTCTCTCTCTCTCTCTCTCTCTCTCTCTCTCTCTCTCTCTCTCTCTCTCTCTCTCTCTCTCTCTCTCTCTTTCTCTCTCTCTCAGGGATTTCTTTATTTTTTACTTTAACACGATTTTTTTTTCTTATCAAGATTCATCTTTTTATATGCAATATTCTTTACCTGTAAGTAAAAACAGTTTAGTAGAATGAGTAGAAAAGGGGAATTTAAGAAAAACTGATAACGTTATGCAAATTAAACCATTTTCTTGCTGAGGAAAGAGTTAGATTCAAGAATGATTTTAATATGCAAGTTAGTGGCTATTGCTTCCATTTGGTTGGATTTTCCTCTTTTGACCTAAATATCACTCTACGGCTTAAACGACTGAGAGCGATATTCCACATCGACATAATCTGAATAAATTACTCTAATATGGATCTACAGATTTGAGTGAAAATGGATGAGAATTTTACAGATTTAAGAGAAAATAGATGAGAATTTTACAGATTTTAGTGAAAATAGACGAGAATTTTACAGATTTAAGTGAAAATAGATGAAAATTATACAGATTTATGTGAAAATAGATGAAAATTATACAGATTTATGTGAAAATAGGTGAGAATTTTACAGATTTAAGTGAAAATAGATGAAAATTTTACAGAATTAAGTGAAAATAGATGAAAAATTTACAGATTTAAGTGACAATAGATTAAAAATTTACATATTCAAGTGAAAAATAGATGAAAATTTTACAGAGTTAAGTGACAATAGATGAAAATTTTACAGATTTAAGTGAAAATAGGTGAGAATTTTACAGATTTAAGTGAAAATAGATGAAAATTTTACAGATTTAAGTGAAAATAGATGAAAATTTTACAGATTTAAGTGAAAATAGATGAAAATTTTACAGATTTAAGTGAAAATAGAGAAGGGGATTCGCGAATACAAAAACTTTTATCTTTATTGATCATGCTGTTTGTCTACCACGTTTGACACTGGCTCGGACTAAGGAGATGAAACTAATTAATCATTTAAATCAATCAATGACGATGATGCTATAAATCTCACAATAAATCTACCATACCTTCCCTTTGAGGAATGAGATAGAGTTAACGTATATTTGCGTATAAGTTTCTATATATAACGTATAAGTTTCTTTCCCCTTTTCTGGAAATACAAGCCTTAGTGAAGCAATGTAAAAAGACTGATGATAGTATATTGCGCGAAGAAAAGGCATAGAAAACAAAATAACAGAGAACTATTGACTTTTGTCTCTGTTGGACCTACAACTTTTATCCTTTTTTTCTCTTCACTTTCCTACCTTCGAACTCCCTGACATGTTTTATCATTCCGTTGCTTATTCAGGCCAATATACTGGATGTCCTACGTTAAAGAAAACAAAAACAAAAAAAAACAAAACAAAGAAGTCTCCCTTTACAACACATAAGCACATGTAATTTTAGATTTGAAACTTTCACTTCTTGACAACTTTTCTTCTTTCATAGGAATTTGTACTGGACGACCACGCAGCAAAATAATAAGCAAAATAATGATGATGATGATGGTGATGGTGATGATGATGATGATGATGATGATGATGATGATGATGATGATAATGATAATGATAATGATAATGATAATGATAATGATAATGATAATGATAATGATGATGATGATGATGATGATGATGATGATGATGATGATGATGATGATGATGGTGATGATGATGATGATGATGATGATGATGATGATGATGATGATGATAATGATTATGATAATGATAATGATAATGATGATGATGATGATGATGATGATGATGATGATGATGATGATGATGATGATGATGATGATGATGATGATGATGATGATGATGATGATGATGATGATGATGATGATGACGACGACGACGACGATGATGATGATCAAATAAAATAAAAAATTACAAAAATTCTCCTCGAGTCCTCAGTAACTCAGTACATTAACCTGCAACGACCGACCTTCCAAATAAGGAGTTCACGCTATAATGAGAGGTTCTTCGTGTTCTGCTCTCCAATCAACCTGTCTGTTGGATTTCTTGAGTGAGTACGTTTGTTTTCTTTGTATTTCTTCGTTTGTTATCCTCTTTGTGACTGTATCGTGCGATTTAAACGGTCTCATGTTGTTTTTTGTTAGGAAATATAGATAAAGAGAAAGATCTTTTTGTGTAGAAATGCATTTTTTCTTCTTTATGCATATATATGTAGACTTTCGTATGCACGGATAGAAAATGATATATATGTGTGTGTGTGTGAATACAAACACGGTTACGTATACACGAAGATGAAATGGAAAACAGCCATAATTTAATCTATTCTTTTTTTTATTGTGGCTGATTTTCTTTCCATTTATGTGCGTGTGATTCATAGTAACTACAGCATGGAAGATAATGCATCTAATTAAAGATAGAGAGAAACACCAGACACATAATATCATTTCATTTACATGAACATATTCCCCCTTGCTTTTCCACCACCTTTGTATATGTAAATAGAGACTATAACCACTCAATGCAATAAAGAATTACATTTCTTATCTAATTGCTGCTTCTTAGAATCGCGTTGCATAAAGTGTCGTACAAGTTATTACAAAGCTACGATCACTTTCTAGATTCACGTTTTCATTGTTCATACAATATTTGTTTTATTTTTATCATTATTATTATTATTATTGTTATCATTATTGCTATTATTATTGTTATCATTATTGCTATTATTATCATTTTCAGTGCCATTATTGTGATCATTATCATGGTCGCAATTATTATCATCGTTGCAATTATCTTTAATGCTATCATAACCTATATCGTTACATTATATTATTACTATTATGCATTAATTTACCTCACAATGTTATAACGTTCCATGCCCGTGTTCATTTCATCAATATATATTTAAAGATATCTCATACTATTCTTCAGTAAACAGAAAACAATAATTTTCTCAAAAGTAGAGTTGATTATAATGTAAATCCACAATAATATAAAGCACATAAGTAAAAAATTACTCCTTGAATTCAACAATTATCTGTATGACAGTCGGTAATTGAATTGTTAATCTTAAGCCAATAATATTAATATGTATTTTCTCTATAGTCCCTAATTTACACAATAATCTTTGAAGATTAAAGAGGGATTAAGAGCAAGAGAGAGATAAAGTAGTATTAGTAACTTATATTTCAGTATCATTGTTGTTATATACGATTTGCAAATAGAATAACAAAGAAAAAAAAAAAAAAAAAAAGGAAATACGTACCAATATGCTGAAGCCTTTTCACTGTATCGCTTTCCTTGTCAAGAAGGCATATAGTGAAAAGTCCATCGGCATATTCCTGTTCCTTTCTCGTTCTTCCCTTCGTTGTTCTCTTTGCAGTTTGTTCAACATGAACCTTAAGCATTTAATTTAATTTAATGAATTTAATTAATAATTCAATGAAGCTTACACATTTAATGCGATGATAAAACAAGGGGTTTGGGATAATGAAATGGTAACAGCTGATTCCCTGTTATCAAAGGATTCGGGCAAGATACTTGTTTGAACGAAAATTCCCTTGGGACATAAATATATTTTTTATACATTTTCTGGTGAGTTTATGAGTTATTCGTCTCATGTACTGCATCCTCGTTAATAAGATGTGTGTGTGTGCGTGTGCGTGTGCGTGTGCATGTGCCTGTGTGTGTGTGTGTGTGTGTGTGTGTGTGTGTGTGTGTGTTTCTTTACATATTGTGGCCTTGCATCATTATCATGAGCATTGCATTTCACTGAATAATGTTACCGTAGCGAGTTTTCTAAGAAAAAGTGGCAAAAGAGATTTAATATGAACAGATCTGAATAAAAGTTTGTTTTTTTTAATGGGAAAACTTATATAATTGTCATACATCATTATATTTTTTTCTATTTTGAGTATTTACAATAACACTTCAAACGGAATAAAAGTCAAAATAAATATACTACAACCTATAACATTATGATTATATTTTTTACATTTTGAAATCAATATTACACGAAAGAGATACGGCTATAACGTATATCATTTTCATTTTGTTTTCCGACACGAATTAATATTATTACGATATGAAATTTTCCGCATTGTAAACAAATAATAATGTGACCCACATATGTTACCCGTACAAAGCACGTTAATTAAAAATGTCATATCACACATTTCGAGTGAATGTCCTCTCTCTCTATCTATTTTTCTGTCAATCAATCTATTTGTCTCTCTCTCTATCTATTTTCTATCTATTTATCTATATTTATCTATGTCTATCTTCTCTCTATATATATCTATCTTCTCTCTCGCCTCTCTTTATATCTATCTTCTCTCTCGCCCTCTCTATATCTATCTATATTTATCTATATGTCTCTTCTCTCTATCTCTGTCTGTCTATCTATCTTCTCTCGCGCCCTCTCTCTAACTATCCATATATCTCTATATCTATCTATCTTCTCTATGTCTATATTTATCTATGTCTATCTTCTCTCTGTATCTATCTATCTTCTCTCTCGCCCTCAATCTATCTATCTATATTCATCTATTTCTCTTCTCTCTATCTCAGTGTATCTATCTTCTTTCGCACCCTCTCTTTAACTATCCATATATCACTATCTATCCATATGTCTATCGTCTCTATCTATCTTCTCTCTCGCCCTCAATCTATCTATCTATATTCATCTATGTCTCTTTTCTTTATCTCTATATATCTTCTCTCGAGCCCTCTCTCTAACTATCCATATATCTCTATCTATCCATATGTCTATCGTCTCTATCTATCTTCTCTCTCGCCCTCAATCTATCTATCTCTATTTATCAATGTCTCTTCTCTCTATCTCTGTCTACCTGTCTTCTCTTTCTGTCTATCTGTCTTCTCTTGCAATCTTTCTCTATCCATATATCTCTATCTATGTATGTCTATCTTCTCTCTCTTTCTCACTCTTTATGCCTATGTCTGAGTCTATATACATCTACGTAAAATACATATAACATATATCCGTAAAAGTGTGCAAATTTCATGCATAACACATACCATAACACATACATACACATAAACACTGAAACTATAAACCCAGAAAACTAAAATCTCTTACAAAAAAGGAGAGGAAAAAAAAACAATTTAATCAACGAATAGGCAACCGTAATTAGGCTTCATATAACAAAGAGCCCCAATCTGGTGGGTGCGATATCGGATTTTTTATTCATTCTATCTATTCTTTCACTTGTTTACTTACTTACTTTTTTAATTATATAAATATAAATATATATATATATATATATATATATATATATATATATATATATATATATATATATATATATATTTATTTATTTATTTATTTATTTATTTATTTATTTATTTATGAGTTATCCATTTATTCATTTATTTTTTTCTTCTGTTTTTTGCTTTATGTGGTGATGATGATGTTTATGGTGATGATGATGCCAATAATAATAACACTGATAAAGACTATAGTAGTAACGATGATATCAATCATAATCACAACAGTAATAGCAAAGGTAACAATTAGAAGTTTTGTTGTTAACTTTTGATAAATAAGAGGGTTTAGGTCCATTTTAGAAAAAAATAAGTATTGATAACTTTTAAAAAATAATGATTTGTTGATAACTTGAAAAGAATAAGAGGTTCTGTTGATAACTTTTGAAAAATAAGTGGTTTTGGTCACTTTAAAAATAAAGGTTTTGTTGATAACTTTTGCAAAGAAAATATGAATTTTAAACTTTTGAAAAAATAATAGGGTTTGTTAACAGCTTTTGAAAAAAGAGTTATATTGATATTTGAAAAGTAAAGGTTTTACTAAAAACTTTAGAAATATACGGTTTTGTTAAATAAAGGTTTTGTTGATTATATATATATATATATATATATATATATATATATATATATATATATATATATATATATATACATATATATATATATATATATATATATATATATATATATATATATATATATATATATATATATATATATATATATATATAAGATTTTTTGAAAGATAAGAGGTTCTGTAAACTTTTGGAAAGGAAGAGGCTTTGTTGACTCGATAAGATGTCTTATTGACTCTTGAAAGCTAAGATGTTTCATTGACTTGAAAAAATAAGAAATTCTATAAACTTTTGAAAAAGAGGATGTTTTATTAACTTTTGAAATATAGAGGTTTAGGTGACAACTTTTGAAATAAAAATGTCTTAGCTCGCAATTGCTACCTGCGAAACCATATT
>NC_091588.1:21384720-21394720 GCF_042767895.1 Penaeus vannamei
CCACACACACACACACACCCTAACGCACACACTCATATACACACTACAACAAACTACCCAAAATGTATCTTCATACGATACTAAACACTTAACTAACATAACCGTCCCTATAATTTGACCCAAGAGGTGGACGGGTAAGGTCACTCTACCAATTTTTTAGACTGAAGGGAGCACGGATAATGAGCAATCAAAATGATAATTGGTCATTGAATAATTGAATCACTGTTGCTATAAATATTAACACAAATTGCTGTGGTTGTTGTAGCCAGTGCAAGTTGCGTAATCCTAAGTCATCACCGTCACCATCACTGTCACCGCCATCATCACCAGTATCATCACTACAACTACTTCCATTATCATCACTATCATCACAATTACTCCCATTATCATCACCACAACTACTCCCATTATCACCACAATTACTCCCATTATCACAGCTCCTCCCAATATCATCACAACTACTCCCATTATCACCACAACTACTCCCAATATCATCACAACTACTCCCATTATCATCACAACTACTCCCATTATCATCACTACTCCCATTATCATCACAACTACTCCCATTATCATCACAATTACTCCCACTATCACCACAACTACTCCCATTATCATCACAACTACTCCCATTATCACCACAACTACTCCCAATATCATCACTACTCCCATTATCATCACAGCTACTCCCAATATCATCACAACTACTCCCATTATCACCACAACTACTCCCAATATCATCACAACTACTCTCATTATCATCACAACCCCTCCAATATCACCACAACTCCTCCCATTATCATCACTAATATCACCACATCTACTGCGACATATATTTCGGAATACAGAATTTGTAATCCTACCAAAGTAGCTTGTACTCGAAAGGATCCATTTTCTGCCTCCATCAACTGAAATGATGCCATTAACATTATTATAACATTTTTGAAACCCATTACACCCGTAATCAAATGAACAAATATAGATATATATTTGCTTAGTAATTAATACCATTGTAGCTTCTACTTACCAGTACAATTTCATTTTAGATGCGAGTAATAGTATATTATCAATTGATCTTGGTAATTCGGTAATAAATTTTCAGAGATCCAACGTATACTTATAGGTATTTGACTGCGGACTTCATTTAAAAATTCACCGGTAAATTTATCCTCCTTTCCTTTCCTGCAATATCTCAATATTATGCTTTACAATTTTCATAGAATGAATACCTAATGGCACACTTGGCAATAATTAAGGGCAATAGGAATATCAATATAGAACATTAAGCTGCGATTTAATGCAAGAAATGATCAAAGGAGGAAGAACAGAAATCCATAAACCTGCATGATTAAACACAGATCCAGCCTTTTAACGCCTTTGAATCTCCGACACGTGTCTTGAAGAGAACATCAGAAGGCTTCCCTCCCCTGTGATCTCTCCTTTGTGGGGAAGCTGCATATCTCTCTCTCTCTCTCTCTCTCTTGCTCTTTCTCTCTCGTTTTCAATCTCGTTCTCTCTCTCTCTCTCTCTCTCTCTCTCTCTCTCTCTCTCTCGATTTCCCTTTCTCGTTTTCAATCTCGTTCTCTCTCTCTCTCTCTCTCTCTCTCTCTCTCTCTCTCTCTCTCTCTCTCTCTTTCTCTCTCTCTCTCTCTCTCTCTCTCTCGATTTCCCTTTCTCGTTTTCAATCTCCCTCTCCCTCTCTCTCTCCCTCTCTCGATTTCCCTTTCTCGTTTTCAATCTCGTTTCTCACTCTCTCGATTTCCCTTTCTCGTTTTCAATCTCGTTCGCTCTCTCCTGCTCTCTCTCTTGATCTCGCAAAGACGGCTATGAGGAGGCGCTATAGAAGTGTTAATGACGGCGAGGCCATGAGAGACATACAGAACTGCTTTTTTTTTTTTTTTTTGGGGGGGGGGTTCAGGTTAGTCTATGATGTCAGGTGGAACCAAGAATGGAAGCAATTAAGCATTGGAATATTCATAAGCCCTTAGGCACTAGAACATTCATAAGCATTGCATAATCTACCAAATATAATCTCTCCAAGGAAGAGACGTAAACTATAAAAAGACTAAAGGGGTGTATGTATATATATATATATATATATATATATATATATATATATATATATATATATATATATATATATATATATATTATTACTTTTTTTTGGGGGGAGATGTATAAAGGAAAGAGAGGACTAGAGCTGGGGGATAGAGATTCAAAAAATAAAGAAAGGGGTGATGTCGAACACGAAGAACAGAGAAACGAGATGTCTAGTAAAAAAAAATCATTAAAAAAACTATTCATAACTATTTGAGACTTATATCTATCGATCAGAGAAAAAAATCCTTTCATCAGCTAAGAAACATAACAAAGCCTCTCTCTCTCTCTCTCTCTCTCTCTCTCTCTCTCTCTCTCTCTCTCTCTCTCTCTCTCTCTCTCTCTCTCTCTCTCTCTCTCTCTCTCTCTCTCTCTCTTCTTGGTCTTTCATCATTTAGAATACACGATTGGTTTTCATAACCGTATCCTTTGGTAATATTATCTCTGATTGCTCTTTCGAAAACTATTGTTTTTCTTTGTCGATATTAACTAAACATGTGTGCAGTGTATTTGACCGTCCTGTCTGATGTGAAAATAAAAACGAGTGCACTTTGATGCAAAGAAATACGTTTTAACCAATAAGGAAACGACTTTAATCGAAAAAAAAAACAGACGGTCCTTTAACATCCGAGAATTGATAACCAAGATGTATAACGCACAGAAACTTTTATCTTTTCGACTCTTTTTAAGTGTTAATTGAATTTTGGCAAGATTCATTTTAATATTGCCAAGAATATCATTATATCCTTATGAATAAGCGATTCGAGTCATTAGCACTGTTCATATGAAGTGCAGAATTCATGCCACCGCTGCCACCAATGGAACAATGTGTCGTATAAGATAACGGAGAAGACATGATGGTACCAGGGAAAGGTGACTGTCATGCCACTGAATACAATATTGGACCTATAGGCGTTATGCAGTAAGAAATCGAGACTATTGTTCAATATTGGCCGCAGGGATGAAAAGAATGCTTGTGAATTAAATCTTACAAAGTCCTTTGGGGATAGACCAATTCCATTATATATATATATATATATATATATATATATATATATATATATATATATATATATATTTATGCGTGTGTGCGTGCGTGCGTGTGTGTGTGTGTGTGTGTGTGTGTGTGTGTGTGTGTGTGTGTGTGTGTGTGTGTGTGTGTGTGTGTGTGTGTGTGCATATAAATATATTTATTTATACATATACATACTTATATATGTATATATACATATATATAGATGTGTATGTATATATATATATACATATACATCTATATATGCACACACACACACACACACACACACACACACACACACACACACACACACACACATATATATATATATATATATATATATATATATATATATATATAATTCATATCTAAAATATTAACATACCTTTTCTCAACGTTTCCAAAATTTTCTGTTGTCAAACTTGTCAATATCAATTATAAAACGGGCAGCATAACCTAACGACCTTTAATCTCGTGGGGATTTTTTAAATTCATTGGTCTGTTGCGGGTCTTCACCTAAGACTATTTTAACCAATTAACTTTTTATTTTATAAACAAATATTGATAAACAGGTGGCATATCTCAAGGTGAATCTGATCTTTGATCATAAATAGACAATTATTGCAATAACTATAATGAAAACAAATCATCATTGCAATAACCATAATGAAAACAAATAATCATTGCAATAACCATAATGAAAACAAATAATCATTGCAATAACCATAATGAAAACAAATTATCATTGCAATAACCATAATGAAAACTTATTATCATTGCAATAAGCATAGTGAAAACAAATTATCATTGCAATAACCATAATGAAAACAAATAATCATTGCAATAACCATAAAGAAAACAAATAATCATTGCAATAACCATAATGAAAACAAATAATCATTGCAATAACCATAATGAAAACAAATTATCATTGCAATAACCATAATGAAAACAAATTATCATTGCAATAACCATAATGAAAACAAATAATCATTGCAATAACCATAACGAAAACAAATAATCATTGCAATAACCATAATGAAAACAAATAATCATTGCAATAACCATAAAGAAAACAAATAATCATTGCAATAACCATAATGAAAACAAATAATCATTGCAATAACCATAATGAAAACAAATAATCATTGCAATAACCATAATGAAAACAAATAATCATTGCAATAACCATAACGAAAACAAATAATCATTGCAATAACCATAACGAAAACAAATAATCATTGCAATAACCATAAAGAAAACAAATAATCATTGCAATAACCATAACGAAAACAAATAATCATTGCAATAACCATAATGAAAACAAATTATCATTGCAATAACCATAACGAAAACAAATAATCATTGCAATAACCATAATGAAAACAAATTATCATTGCAATAACCATAACGAAAACAAACATGAGACGGGATCGAGACACTCACTCCCCCCCCCCCCCCCGCTTCCTTCCCTCCAGTATTTCCGTTATTTTCTTGTACTTCATTCCCTTTCTTTTGGCCTTCACGATTCTCCTCTCCTCTCCTCTCCTCTCCTCTCCTCTCCTCTCCTCTCCTCTCCTCTCCTCTCCTCTCCTCTCCTCTCCTCTCCCCTCCTCTCCTCTCCTCTCCCCTCCCCTCCCCTCCCCTCTCCTCTCCACTCCTCTCCTCTCCTCTCGTCTCTTTTCCTGTCCTCTCCTCTCCTCTCCTCTCTTTTCCTCTCCTCTCCTCTCCTCTCCTCTCCTCTCCTCTCCTCTCCTCTCCTCTCCTCTCCTCACTCTCATAAATAATTCCATTCTCAATTTATTCCCTGACACCACCGGGATCGTCTCCTATGATTAATTCCATCGCTGCATCCACAGGTCAACATGAATTAATAAATAACTGTTTCCTAACAAGGCATCATGGCGTGTTGTCTTTGTCACATATTTTCTTTAACTTTTCTTATCTCCGCGTTGAGTAGGAGGTCGTCTGCATTATTACAGTTCTATACACAGGAATTCTATTATCATGTCAAGTCACTTATTAAATATTACGTTCTATACTAGGGTAAAAAATTACTTTTAATACCAGCACTTAACATACCTGTGTTCGGGGTGAGAGCAGGAGACCGTCTGTGGGAAGACTATTAAACCAAACTACTTATTACTTTCCTCCACCAATGAAGTGGTAACATTTAAAGCAACCAACCATGTATGAATGGTTATTAAAATTTACTCTAAAATTTTGTCTATTTGTTATAACATTAAATTTTGTTATGCTGATACACCTTAAAAAATAATAATAATAAAAATAAAAAGGCATTGAAGTGTCACTGTACTTGATACCCTCTAATATGTGACAAGGTGGATCAGTTAGCCAAACTAGCACTTTCCCATGGAGAACCATACTACGCACTGCCATTATCTCTTAAGCAAGTGAAAAATAACGTGTGTCTGCTTCCTTCGAGATTATGAGGACCAGTTCCAGACCACCGAAAAAAAAAACGAAGAAAAGTTGACATGGTACCGTCTGGGATTATGAAAGTAGTGTAGGAACATATGGACAAATCATATAAAGACTATAACTTACTGTCTCGGAAACAGCAGGTTACACTAACCAGGCTACACATAGGATGTCAATACACTAGAGATTATGTACAGGAAGCAGTTCTGGAGTCAGAGCAAGTTACGTATCACCAATGCAAAATGTGCAAGTTCGCCCAAGTCGCATAATCTTACACATTACTTACTTTGTTGCTCGAAAACTGCATCCTGTCGATCAAACAACACTGCCCAGAGACCAGCACTTATTGATTATATTAATTTTATCATAGACGCTGGTCTTGTCTTTGATATGATTAGGGATATAATTACCAACTAGATGATGTGTGTGAATAATATAAGCACAATGACACAGCCCGCCACTAATGATTGATTGACAGCCCTTTACATAAACAGAAGCACAGATGGTGTAGCATCTTACCCTGGCTTTTTGCAGGGCATGTGCACTGTTTAGTAAATATTTTATTTATCAAATCAAATCTAATCTCTCTCTCTCTCTCTCTCTCTCTCTCTCTCTCTCTCTCTCTCTCTCTCTCTCTCTGTCTCTCTCTCTCTCTCTCTCTCTCTCTCTCTCTCTCTCTCATATCTATCTATCTGTCTATCTATCTATCTATCTATCTATCTATCTATCTATCTATCTATCTATCTATCTATCTATCTATCTATCTATCTATCTATCTATCTATCTATCTATCTATCTATCTACCTACCTACCTACCTACCTACCTACCTACCTACCTTCTCTCTCTCTCTTACGATACAAAACTAAAAAAAAGTTTCAAACAAGAAAGAGAAAAAAGCGAAACAAGAAAGAAACAAAAACTATTATTAGACATGTAGCGTTAAAGCGAATTCATGGGGATTTTTTTCCTCTTCCTTTCTTAAAATAAATAAATAAATAAAATAAAAAGTATGGGAAAGAAAAGAGAATTGAAATGCAAAAATGGAAAAGATTTTATAATTCCATTCAGAAATGAGAGAAATGTTTGTATAGTATATAGAGAATACATGTCTTTCTCTGTTCTCCTTCTTTCTCCTCTTCTTCTCTTTCTTCTTCTTCCTATTCCTCCTTCTTCTCTTCCTCCTCATCCTGCATCTCCTTCTTTTTCTCCTTCTCCTTCTCCCCCTTCTTCTTCTCTCCTTCTAATTATTTTGCTTCTTCATTTTTTCCTTCGCCTTCTCCTCTTGCTTCTTCTTTTCCATTTTCTTTTTCATTTCCTCCTTCTCCTCTATCCTTTTCTTCCTTTGTTCTTTTCCATTTCTTTTCCTCCTCCTTTTTCTTTTTTCTGCTCCTCCTTTGTTTTCTTTTTTTCTGCTCCTTCTACTTCTCCTTTTCTTTTTCTTTTTTTCCTCCTCTCCTTTTATTTCACTCCTTCACATTATTTTATCTTTCTCCTTGTTCTTTGTCATTTTCTTTAGCTAAAATTTTTGCATTATGTTTCGTTGTAATTTTCATATCCGCTTATGATAAATATATACTATTTTATGACCTAATTTCGTTTTATTCTCTCTCTCTCTCTCTCTCTCTCTCTCTCTCTCTCTCTCTCTCTCTCTCTCTCTCTCTCTCTCTCTCTCTCTCTCTCTCTCTCTCTCTCTCTCTCTCGCTCTCTCTCTCTCTCTCTCTCTCTCTCTCTCTCGCCAGATAGATTTGTGTGTGTGTGTGTATGTATGTGTGTGTGTGTGTGTGTGTCAGTGTGTTTGTGTATGTGTGTGTGTGTGTGTGTGTGTTATATACATATGTATATATGTCTATATATTATATATATATTACATATTTTATGCATATACATATATATATATATATATATATATATATATATATATATATATATATATATATATATATATATGGATAAACATATACATATAAATGTCTGTGTGTATATGTATACATATAAGTGATGAGTGTTTTTATGCTGTTGTTTTTATAAATATATGGAATATTGCTGAGAATATGAAGGCCAAGGCAAGTAAAGGTTGGTTTACGGTAAATGGATGCAAACGTCCATTATCATTGGTGACATAAATCTAGAAATGGTAGTTGGTTGTTATCTAAACACTTGGCTGTTTAGAGTTAATTCAAAAACAAATTAACGTGTGAAGAAGTTGGGGGACGTATGGGTGGTGGTGAATGAAAGGGGACTTGCTTGAGGAGTTTATTGGGGAGGTAAAGGTGTGACCCCCCGAGAGTGACCCCGTGCCCCGAGTGCCGAGGCGAAGAGAGTGACCTCCTGTCCTGTGAGTCCTGTCTGCTGGGTCTTGGTCTGCCTCTGGTGCTCTCTCTCTTCTGCCTGACGAGACGTCCTTATATCCAGCGACTCCTTGTCCTGCTGACGGAGGTGCCTCGTACCCTATTCTTTGGGTGTCCATTCTTCCGAGTGTGACGAAGGGCTTGGTCACCGGAAGAGAAAGTCTTGGGCTGGCAAGGAAGGTGCGAAGCCAGGCAGCTGCAATGCCTAGGTGTGTAGCCCAACCCATCCGGTTCTGCATAGCGTTGACATACATATAGATATAGATATATATATGCATATATATATATATATATATATATATATATATATATATATATATATATATATATATATATATATATATATATATATATATATATATATATATATATATATATTTACGTTTGTATCTATGTACGTATGTATATATAAATGAATACATAAACACACACACACACATATACATACATATATATACATACATATGTATGTATGCATATATGTATATATGCATAAATATTAACATACATACATATGTATATATTTACATATATGTGTGTATATATGTATATATATATGTGTGTGTGTGTGTATGTATATATACATATATACGCACACATATCTATACTTGTCCAAAAAGTTTCTGAATACAGTAAGAGTGAAGGAAGATTCAAGCAGCAAATATATATTTTTAAAAAATCACTTAACATCAACCATTTCCCCGCTCGTCTCCGTCAAACCAGAATCTCTCTGTATTCTAAATCGACCGGAAAGATAAAAGAAATGAGAGAGAGAGGGAAAAAGGGAAGAAAAGAAAAAGAAAAAAAAAGTTTTAAGAAATGGAATCTGATCCAATACATAAATCCATCGCCATTCGATTCGAGGCCAATAAAGACATCAAAGGAGAGATGTGATAAAGAGGGGGATGGGGAGGAGAGAGTAGGGAAGGGGGGAGGGAGAAAAGATGAGAGGAAGGAGGAAGAATTGATTTACAGATTAATAAATATACAAATAAATGAACAAAAGAGAATAAAAAAGAAAAAAAAATGATTTGCAGATTAATAAATATACAAATAAATGAACAAAAGAGAATTTTGAAAACAACAACAAAAAAAATGATTTACAGATTAATAAATACACAAATAAATGAACAAGAGAGAATTTTGAAAACAAAAACAAACAAACAAAGAGAACTGATTTACAGATTAATAAACACACAAATAAATGAACAAAAGAGAACAAAAAAAAATGATTTACAGATTAATAAATACACAAATAAATTAACAAAGAATGACAAACTTTCCTCTCGACATCCATGCAAAAAATTTTCTGGGATCTTATCCTTGGCCTCTTCTTGCAATTGCAACTAAGGATGATCCTCGTTGCCTGAGAGGATAAACAAGACGAAGTGGTAGTGTTGCAAGCTCTTTAAGTTGTTTGTTACCTGTGCTAAGGAGGTTATGATTTTGGTAGCGATGGTTAGTTTGTTGGACAGATTTTTTACGATTTTTAAAAATTATTATTACGATTTTTTTTTATTATTATTACCTGTGCCAAGGAGGTTAATTTTTAGGAAGCGTTGGTTAGTTTGTTGGTTAGTCGGTTAGAAGGATAACTCAAAAAGTTATGGACAGATTTTTTTTTATTCTTTTACCTGTGCCAAGGTTATATTTTTGGTAGTGTTGGTTAGTTTGTTAGTCAGTCGGTTAGCAGGATAACTTAAACAGTTATGGACAAATTGTTTATTTTCTTATTTTTCATTATATTCTATTTCATTCATGTTTATTTATTTATTTATTTAATTTCATTTTTTTTTCTCTTTTTTTTGTCAGAGGTACAACCTGTGACTAGCGTTGATTTTGAAAGTCGACGAAAGAGACAGTAATAACAGCATGAAAAGCTTAAAAAATAATAATAATAATGATAATAATAATAATACCCGGAATTCTCGGTAAAATTGGATTTCTGGCCTGCTGGATGGACTGAAAGAAAATGGAAATAGTCTCTGGAAAGAAAACGGGAATAAGGGAGACTTAGCTAAATTATGGAATCGAGGTCAACTTTCTAAATCACTTATTCATTTTTTTCTGACTTTCTATTTTTATGATGATTAGTCC